>NW_024395977.1:188825-198112 GCF_016617805.1 Bactrocera tryoni | reverse complement strand
CCGTGTTCTTTCATGTATTGCTGCATTCTTCAAGAATCACAATCTGGCATTAAGGAGCAGTGCCGATTTTCTTGAATCTGGCATTCTGCAACGCATATTTGAGCTGCTGAACTACGAAGGTTTATATTTGGCAAGTTTCATCTTATCACGAAGTGGAAGGCAGTTTGAATAATGGTATGCATTCTAAAGCGAATCGTATAACTTATGTTATGCTAAAGCTTCGATTGTCTCAGCGTATCCTACCAGTAATCGGGAATATTACTTTGAATCACTGTTTCAATATATTTGCCACTACCTTCTTCTGTCTTACTATGGAAGCAGTTTGGCGGGTAAGTGTATCAAGAATTCAATCTTATATTAAAGTATAAAGTCGATTTTCTTGTATATACACATTTAGCAATCGATATTGAGTTGCTTAAAATTATTTACTTCACTTATTTAAGTTAATTAACCTTCTTCATCTTACTGAAGTTGACATAAAGCCATAACGGCAGTGCATTTGGAAGAATTCCACAATCGTATATTTAGACATAAAGTCGATTTTCTAGTATATACACATTTAGCAATCGATATTGAGTTGACTCAAATCATTTACTTCACTTATTTAAGTTAACTAACCTTCTTCATCTTACTGAAGTTGACATAAAGCCATAACGGCAGTGCATTTGGAAGAATTCCACAATCTTATATTTAGACATAAAGTCAATTTTCTTGTATATACACATTAAGGAATCGATATTGAGTTGCTTCAAATTATTTACTTCACTTATTTAAGTTAATTAACCTTCTTCATCTTACTGAAGTTGACATAAAGCCATAACGGCAGTGCATTTGGAAGAATTCCACAATCTTGTATTTAGATATAAAGTCGATTTTCTTGTATATGGACATTTAGCAATCGATATTGTGTTGCTTAAAATTATTTACTTCACTTGTTTAAGTTAATTAACCTTCTTCATCTTACTGAAGTGGACATAAAGCCATAACGGCAGTGCATTTGGAAGAATTCTACAATCTTATATTAAGGTATAAAGTCGATTTTCTTGTATATACACATTTAGCAATCGATATTGAGTTGCTTAAAATTATTTACTTCACTTATTTAAGTTAATTAACCTTCTTCATCTTACTGAAGTTGACATAAAGCCATAACGGCAGTGCATTTGGAAGAATTCCACAATCTTATATTAAGGTATAAAGTCGATTTTCTTGTATATACACATTTAGCAATCGATATTGAGTTGCTTCAAATTATTTACTTCACTTATTTAAGTTAATTAACCTTCTTCATCTTACTGAAGTTGACATAAAGCCATAACGGCAGTGCATTTGGAAGAATTCCACAATCCTATATTTAGACATAAAGTCGATTTTCTTGTATATACACAATTAGCAATCGATATTGAGTTGCTTCAAATTAATTACTTCACTTATTTAAGTTAATTAACCTTCTTCATCTTACTGAAGTTGACATAAAACCATAACGGCAGTGCATTTGGAAGAATTCCACAATCTTATGTTAAGGTATAAAGTCGATTTTCTTGTACATACACAATTAGCAATCGATATTGAGTTGCTTCAAATTAATTACTTCACTTATTTAAGTTAATTAACCTTCTTCATCTTACTGAAGTTGACATAAAGCCATAACGGCAGTGCATTTGGAAGAATTCCATAATCTTATATTAAAGTATAAAGTCGATTTTCTTGTATATACACATTTAGCAATCGATATTGAGTTGTTTCAAATTATTTACTTCACTTATTTAAGTTAATTAACATTCTTCATCTTACTGAAGTTGACATAAAGCCATAACGGCAGTGCATTTGGAAGAATTCCACAATCTTATGTTAAGGTATAAAGTCGATTTTCTTGTATATACACATTTAGCAATCGATATTGAGTTGCTTCAAATCATTAGTTTAACATATTTAAGTTAATTAACCTTCTTCATCTTACTGAAGTTGACATAAAGCCATAACGGCAGTGCATTTGGAAGAATTCCACAATCCTATATTAAGGTATAAAGTCGATTTTCGTGTATATACACATTTAGCAAACGATATTGAGTTGTTTCAAATTATTTACTTCACTTATTTAAGTTAATTGACCTTCCTCATCTTACTGAAGTTGACATAAAGCCATAACGGCAGTGCATTTGGAAGAATTCCACAATCTTTTATTAAGGTTTAAAGTCGATTTTTTTGTATATTGTTTCAAATTATTTACTTCACTTATTTAAGTTAATTAACCTTCCTCATCTTACTGAAGTTGACATAAAGCCATAACGGCAGTGCATTTGGAAGAATTCCACAATCTTATATTCAGGTATAAAGTCGATTTTCTTGTATATACACATTTACCAGTCGATATTGAATTGCTTTAAATCATTAATTTAACACATTTAAGTTAATTAACCTTCTTCATCTTACTGAAGTTGACATAAAGCCATAACGGCAGTGCATTTGGAAGAATTACACAATCTTATATTAAGGTATAAAGTCGAATTTCTTGTATATGCACATTTTGTAATCGATATTGAGTTGCTTCAAATTATTTACTTCACTTATTTAAGTTAATTAACCTTCCTCATCTTACTGAAGTTGACATAAAGCCATAACGGCAGTGCATTTGGAAGAATTCCACAATCTTATATTAAAGTATAAAGTCGATTTTCTTGTATATACACATTTAGCAATCGATATTGAGTTGCTTAAAATTATTTACTTCACTTATTTAAGTTAATTAACCTTCTTCATCTTACTGAAGTTGACATAAAGCCATAACGGCAGTGCATTTGGAAGAATTCCACAATCTTATATTAAAGTATAAAGTCGATTTTCTTGTATATACACATTTAGCAATCGATATTGAGTTGCTTAAAATTATTTACTTCACTTATTTAAGTTAATTAACCTTCTTCATCTTACTGAAGTTGACATAAAGCCATAACGGTAGTGCATTTGTAAGAATTCGACAATCTTATAATCAGATATGAAGCTGATTTTTTTGTATATACACATTTAGCAATCGATATTGGTTTGCTTCAAATCATTACTTCAACATATTTAAGTTAATTAACCTTCTTCTTCTTACTGAAGTGGACATAAGGCCATAACGGCAGCGCAATTTGGAAGAATTCCACATTCTTTTATTAAGGTATAAAGTCGATTTTCTTGTACTACACATTTGGCAATCGATTTTGAGTTGCTTCAAATTATTTACTTCACTTATTTGAGTTAATTAACCTTCTTCATATTACTAAAGTTGACATAAAGCCATAACGGCAGTGCATTTGGAAGAATTCCACAATCTTATATTAAGGTATAAAGTCGAATTTCTTGTATATACACATTTGGCAATCGATATTGAGTTGCTTCAAATTATTTACTTCACTTATTTAAGTTAATTAACCTTCTTCATATTACTGAAGTTGACATAAAGCCATAACGGCAGTGCATTTGGAAGAATTCCACAATCTTATATTAAGGTAGAAAGTCGATTTTCTTGTATATGCACAATTAGCAATCGATATTGAGTTGCTTCAAATTAATTACTTCACTTATTTAAGTTAATTTACTTTCTTCATCTTACTGAAGTGGACATAGGCCATAACGGCAGTGCATTTGGAAGAATTCCACAATCTAATATTTAGATATAAATTCGATTTTCTTGTATATACACATTTAGCAATCGATATTGAGTTGCTTCAAATTATTTACTTCACTTATTTAAGTTAATTAACCTTCTTCATCTTACTGAAGTTGACATAAAGCCATAACGGCAGTGCATTTGGAAGAATTCCACAATCTTATATTAAGGTATAAAGTCGATTTTCTTGTATATACACATTTAGCAATCGATATTGAGTTGCTTCAAATTATTTACTTCACTTATTTAAGTTAATTAACCTTCTTCATCTTACTGAAGTTGACATAAAGCCATAACGGCAGTGCATTTGGAAGAATTCCACAATCTTATATTTAGACATAAAGTCGATTTTCTTGTATATACACATTTACCAATCGATATTGAGTTGCTTCAAATTATTTACTTCACTTATTTAAGTTAATTAACCTTCTTCATCTTACTGAAGTTGACATAAAGCCATAACGGCAGTGCATTTGGAAGAATTCCACAATCTTATATTTAGATATAAAGTCGATTTTCTTGTATATACACATTTAGCAATCGATATTGAGTTGCTTCAAATTATTTACTTCACTTATTTAAGTTAATTAACCTTCTTCATCTTACTGAAGTTGACATAAAGCCATAACGGCAGTGCATTTGGAAGAATTCCACAATCTAATATTTAGATATAAAGTCGATTTTCTTGTATATACTCATTTAGCAATCGATATTGAGTTGCTTCAAATCATTAGTTTAACATATTTAAGTTAATTAACCTTCTTCATCTTACTGAAGTTGACATAAAGCCATAACGGCAGTGCATTTGGAAGAATTCCACAATCTAATATTTAGATATAAAGTCGATTTTCTTGTATATACTCATTTAGCAATCGATATTGAGTTGCTTCAAATTATTTACTTCACTTATTTAAGTTAATTAACCTTCTTCATCTTACTGAAGTTGACATAAAGCCATAACGGCAGTGCATTTGGAAGAATTCCACAATCTCATATTAAAGTATAAAGTCGATTTTCTTGTATATACAGATTTTGGAATCGATATTGAGTTCCTTTAAACCATTAGTTTAACATATTTTAGTTAATTAACCTTCTTCATCTTACTGAAGTTGACATAAAGCCATAACGAGAGTGCATTTGGAAGAATTCCACAATCTTATATTAAAGTATAAAGTCGATTTTCTTGTATATACACATTTAGCAATCGATATTGAGTTGCTTCAAATTATTTACTTCACTTATTTAAGTTAATTAACCTTCTTCATATTACTGAAGTGGACATAAAGCCATAACGGCAGCGCATTTGGAAGAATTCCACATCCTTATATTAAGGTATAAAGTCGATTTTCTTGTATATGCACATTTAGTAATCGATATTGAGTTGCTTCAAATTATTTACTTCACTTATTTAAGTTAATTAACCTTCTTCATATTACTGAAGTTGACATAAAGCCATAACGGCGGTGCATTTGGAAGAATTCCACAATCTTATATTGAGGTATAAAGTCGATTTTCATTTAGCAATCGATATTGAGTTCCTTTAAACCATTAGTTTAACATATTTAAGTTCATTAACCTTCTTCATCTTACCGAAGTTGACATAAAGCCATAACGGCAGTGCATTTGCAAGAATTCCACAATCTAATATTTAGATATAAAGTCGATTTTCTTGTATATACTCATTTACCAATCGATATTGAGTTGCTTCAAATTATTTACTTCACTTATTTAAGTTAATTAACCTTCCTCATCTTACTGAAGTTGACATAAAGCCATAACGGCAGTGCATTTGGAAGAATTCCACAATCTTATATTGAGGTATAAAGTCGATTTTCGTTTAGCAATCGATATTGAGTTCCTTTAAACCATTAGTTTAACATATTTTAGTTAATTAACCTTCTTCATCTTACTGAAGTTGACATAAAGCCATAACGGCAGTGCATTTGGAAGAATTCCACAATCTTTTATTAAGGTACTAGCAAACCCGGCGATCTCCGTTTCGCCACCAAATTTCTTCGTTTTGTGATTAAAAGATACAAAAAATTTTTTTTTGTTTTATATTTGAAAAAGAAAAATTATATTTCTTTTCACAAAAGTAATGAATTCATTTCGATTACAAAAATTAAGTGTTATTTAGTTGACCTTCCATAAGTAAATGAAAGTGAACCCAAAGTAAATACTGAATCGAAGCGTTATACGTGTCCGCAATCTATCCGTTTCATTGAAGTGCTCTTTGACCCCGCAGCCGTTTTCCTGCGTGAAATTATGTGTTTTGACAACAGGGTGCCCTGCCAGCTGACAAGCGAGAGAGCAAGAAAAGAGAATCTGATCAAGTTATCTATGGCACAACTGAGATAGTACGTTGTTACAAATAAGACGCAATAGGATATGTAGTTAGAGCAAAAGGCTTCTATCGCGATGCTGCGTAAAATGGTAAGATCTCGGATATAACACTTTGTCTGTTGATCAAACATATTATTTCCGATATATTAGTGAAGTTAACTCAAAATTTGGATTTTTTGAATTATGACGAAGTTGCTGCAAATGAGCGATATGTGCAAATTCATCTATTTGTGTTCTGGCAGCTACAAATAACATACAGTGGCTCACAGCTCTTATTTCGTGTGGTATAAAAATTCTTACTAAAAAGTTATAAAAAGTAAACAAAAATAAAATTTCAATATTTTGTGGAAAAGCCTTTTTGCTCGATTACAGCTTTCATGTGGTTTTGCATTGATTCCACCAATTTTTTTGTATAATCTGGCGATATTTTACCCCACTCTTCCTTCAAAACCGCTTTTAGAGTTTGGACGCTAGAAATGTGGTGTTTTCTAATATTAATTTCCAGAACGTGCCATACATTTTCAATAACGTTCAAATCTGGTGACTGTGCAGGTGTTTGGACGAGGTGTGGACAATTCCAAATGAGCCAAGTTTGTACAAGACCAGATTTATGTTTAGGGTCGTTGTCCTGGTAGAAGCGAAAAGTGTCACGTATACCCAGGTCTTCTGCACTTTGAAGCAAATTTTGCTTCAGTAAGTCTAGGTACACTTCTTTATTCATAGTGGAGTCTATAAACTCCAATCGACCAACGCCTGCAGATGACATACACCCCCAAACCATTACATGACCGCCACCATGTTTTACTGTTGCGCGTAAATTTTTTGTTTGGAGCTCAGTATTTGGTTGCCGCCATACGTATGCTTTACCATCTGACGCAAAAATACTAAACTTGCTCTCATCGGCGAAAATAACCGTATTCCAAAAAGCATTGTCCTTATTTAAATGGTCTTTTGCGAACTGTAAACGGGAGTATTATAGTTTTGTTCACATAACGGTTGTTTGTAAGTCCTAAAACTAAAAGAGTCAGATATAGGGTTATATACACCAAAGTGATCTATGGGCGACGAGTAGAGCTCGAAACTGGATGTCTGTCTGTCCGTCCGTTCCGTCCGTCCGTCCGTCCGTCTGTCCGTGTCCGTCCAGCTGCAAGCTGTAACTTGAGTAAAATTGAGATATCATGATGAAACTTGGTACACGTATTCCTTGGCTCCATAAGAAGGTTAAGTTCGAAGATGGGCAAAATCGGCCAACTGCCACGCCCACAAAATGGCGGAAACCGAAAACCTACAAAGTGTCATAACTAAGCCATAAATAAAGATATTAAAGTGAAATTTGGCACAAAGGATCGCATTAGGGACGGGCATATTTGGACGCAATTTTTTTGGAATAGCGGGTGTGGCCCACCCCCTACTAAGTTTTTTGTACAAATCTCGGAAACTACTATAGCTATGTCAACAAAATTCTATAGAGTCGTTTTCTTCAGGCATTTCCATATACAGTTTAAAAATGGAAGAAATCGGATAATAACCACGCCCGACTAACAAAAAACGTCAGAAACACTAAATTTTACGGAAGAAATGGCAGAAGGAAGCTGCACCCAGGCTTTTTTAAAAAATTGAAAATGGGCGTGGCCTCGCCCACTTATGGACCAAAAAACATAACTCAGGAACTACTAGACCGATTTCAATGAAATTTGTTATATAATATTTTCTTAACACCCTGATGACATGTGTAATCGATTCACAACCACGCCTTCTTCCAATATAACGCTATTTTGAATTCCATCTGATGCCTTTTCTGTATAATACGAGTATATACATTAGGAACCAATGATGATAGCGGAATAAAACTTTACAAAAATACGGTATTTGAAAAATATGTAAATGACGTATTATGAAATCTCGATTATCACTTTACCATGCGAGAGTATAAAATGCTCGGTGACACCCGAACTTAGCCCTTCCTTACTTGTTGAACTTGATTTTTATTTCCTCGTTTGTTGTCAATTCTATAAGTTGTTCTTCCATTTGAAAAGGGATCCAACACCCCGTCTGGTATTTCCAAGTTCAAAATGTCCTGGTATCGTTCGGTGAAGTCAATGTGGAGGTTTTCCAAATATTGGCAGTAGGCAAACAATTCGTCGTTACTGCATGATACTGATAAATTCGGAAAATTGTGAAACTCACGTCTGCCCAGATTCTTTTTGTGTAGAAGCAGTTTGGCTGCGAAAGCAGCAACGACGTTTTTTGTTTTAATTAAATTTAGTTTATCGCCTTGCAGTTGGAGATTCATGTCGTTGAACAATTTATACAGGTCTGTCATGTAAGCTATATCATTCTTCGAAGTTATGAGCTTGTCTTGTATCTTTAGTTTCCAAGAACTCTATAACAGAGTCAAACAGGTTGTAGAATCGAGTCACACAATTGCCCCTTGATAGCTAACAAACTTCAGTATGAAACAACAAACGATTGAAATCCTCACAGTATTGCCGTCTCTTCTTTTTTACTTCCAAAATTGTTTTGCTTTGAGAAATACGTTTAACTTCGCGAGTAGTGTAAAGGAGGCGTAAGTAATGCTCATCTATTGCGCGCAAAACCACAAATGAATATAAAATAAATATTACATTGTTTATATAGGAATGCTTAAGCACAATTATTATATAGCAGTCCAAAAATATGAATTCTTATTTTTCCTAGAAATACATTTGTAAAAAAAGGATCTTTCTCCTTTTCGTATTACCTTATTTTTCCCAGAAATACATTTGTAAAAAATGATCTTTATCCTTATTTTATTTTCCCCAGAAATACATTACAGAAACTGAAGAATATTACCATACCTTCGAATTTGAGGTTCTTGCTATTATCGCTGCCTTATATCAATGACTAGTGTACCTACTAAATTTCCATTTTTCTTTTCAAACCTATTGTATGGATAATAGTGTTTTTCTTCTTCGTATAACAACAGGGGTTTCACGAGGCAATGCTCAAGTTGTTAGCGAAGCTTTGTTCAGATAAGCTGAGCAGCTAGTATAAGTTTGTAATGGAAGTTCAAGTTACACTCAATAATACATCTTTTAGGAGTACTAAAGTATCGCCTTTAAAACTATTGACTAATCGATAAGCGGATCAGTGAAATACTTGAGCTAAGCTAACTCGTAGACAATGAGGCTATTGAGGACAAAATACATCAATTTACTAATTCCTGATATTCACACAATTTATACATACATATGTAATCTTATTTAACAATATTTTTTAAAGTAATTAATTTAGAACTATTAGTATTGAGTAA
>NW_024395977.1:182396-188331 GCF_016617805.1 Bactrocera tryoni | reverse complement strand
GCCTCAATTCTTTGCCAATCCACAACAGCTTCAATACCGCCGTCACTACTCCTGATGCAAAACGCAAAAAAATAGAATAACATTTATCACAATAAACACGTCTTTGCTCTTTCACAGTCCGATGATGACTCATTGAAAACGAACCAGCTTGTACAGGTGAATCTAGAAAACTTGAGCCTAAGTTTCGAGGGCCATACGTTGTGCGAAAAGTTCCAGGTAACGATCGCTACTTGTTGGAAGATATCCCAGGATATCATATAACAACCAAGACATTTTTTTCCGTCTACGCATCAGACAAAATAACGCCTTGGTGTTGAAATTATCCTGAGCTAGAACCCGACGACGAAATCGAGGAGGATTTAGGTCAGGAAGTTATCACGCCAGAGAAATACGCCTCTGAGCTTTTTTTACGACAGAATATTCGACTCGTTGTGGAGAGGACGAGAAGACTGGTGAAGAAAAAGAAAAGAAAACAAGTAAGGAAAGGCTAAGTTCGGGTGTCACCGAACATTTTATACTCTCGCATGATAAAGTGATAATCGAGATTTCATTATCCGCAATTTACATATTTTTTTATTTTGCTGTAAAATTAATTAGATTAGATCAATTTGTGTACTTTGAGTATTGAATTGTATTTTCATTTCCTAATGTACATACATATATATTATACAGAGAAGGCATCAGATGGAATTCAAACTAGCGTTATATTCGAAGAAGGCGTGGTTGTCTACCGATTTCATCTATATTTCGTACATATCATCAGGGTGTTAAGAAAATATTATATACCGAATTTCATTGAAATCGGTTTAGTAGTTCCTGAGATATAGTTTTTGGTCCATAAGTGGGCGAGGCCACGCCCATTTTCAATTTTTAAAAAAAGCTTGGGTGCAGCTTCTTTCTGCAATTTCTTCCGTAAAATTTAGTGTTTCTGACGTTTTTTGTTAGTCGGTTAACGCGCTTTTAGTGATTTTCAACATAACCTTTGTATGGGAGGTGGGCGTGGTTATTATCCGATTTCTTCCATTTTTGAACTGTATATGAAAATGCCTGAAGAAAACGACTCTATGAGAGTTTGGTTACATAGCTATAGTAGTTTCCGAGATATCGCTACAAAAAACTTGGTAGGGGGCGGGGCCACACCCACTTTTCCAAAAAAATTACGTCCAAATATGCCCCTCTCTAATGCGATCCTTTGTGCCAAATTTCACTTTAATATCTTTATTTATGGCTTAGTTATGACACTTTATAGGTTTTCGGTTTCCGCCATTTTGTGGGCGTGGCAGTGGGCCGATTTTGCCCATCTTCGAACTTAACCTTCTTATGGAGCCAAGGAATACGTGTACCAAGTTTCATCATGATATCTCAATTTTTACTCAAGTTACAGCTTGCACGGACACGGACAGACGGACGGGACGGACAGACAGACATCCGGATTTCGACTCTACTCGTCACCCTGATCACTTTTGATATAAATTTAATTTGCTTCTCATAAAAGTCGTTGTGCAAGCATGTGTATCATGTCAGAAGTAAAGCTTAGTACGCAGCTCTCAAGAAACGTAAAAACTTCATATAAAGAAACGCTTAAGAAACGGTCAAGAAACTTTCCTGCGATAAATTTACTTGTGCTAGTACGCAGCTCTCAAGAAATCTAGTACTAATTAATTTGATACTTTTTTTTCGGTAAAATGTGAATATGGCAAACCTGGTTTTGCGAAGAAACATCAAATCAACAATTGTTTCTTGAAGGAAATTCGAAGTAATCGTCAAATTCATCCTAAATTAGTTGAAATCATTATTATGAAGTATATTCCATTTTGAAATGTTGTATAAAAATCCTACCAATCATCAACAACATTTCTTAAATCTCAATGAAAATATTTATGTTACCATACACATACACACATACATATTACGCACAAAGTTTGTTTTCTTTGTTTATTCTCTCTTCCTCTTCTAATGTAGATCATTCACAAAGCGTAACCAGCTGTCAAAATTACTTGAGAAATAATGTATTTTTTTCTCGAGCAATTTCTTGAGAGCTGCGTACCAACCTTAAAGAAGGGCTACGTTTGAGCGTAACTGAACATTTTTACTACTACAACTTGTATGAATTAATTCATGAAATTCGTTCAGGCGCTGGAAATACTTTATATTACACAAGTAAACAAAGAAGAGATAAGTTTACGTGGAACCGAACATTTCATACTACAACTTGCAAAGATTAAGCCCGGGGTAATACTTTCAGGTACACAAGGTTTATTAGCTATATGGGGTCTTGCGGTTTTATTCATTCTAAGTACAAAGATGCTCTGTTATTGGAAAAATACATCTTCTCAAATTAAGACAACTCTGTATTCGTGCAATGTTTTATCTCGTTATAATTATAGCTGCTTGATTTGTATACTGGAAAGTTAAAGATCAAATAAAATTTAAAATGGTGAAATAGGCGTTAATTTTTGCTCTGTAACATAGGATCTCAAGTTTTCGCGCAATTGTATCTATTTTAGGCGCAAAGATACAGTGCTATGGATAAAACATGTTTTACAATTTTCATTGAGATGACTCGAATATTGGCGGATATATTCAGCATAAAGTGACCTAGAAATTCTAAAATCTTTATATAAGGTATATTGGGGCTCAGGAAAATATTGACACGATTCATCCCATTTTTGACATAATGAAATACTATTGCCAGAAAAGGATTCTGTGTGAATTTCAATTTCATACCTCACACATTAAACGATATTTTCGGTCAAAAGTCAACTGTTGGTATCGGGTCCACATCTTCGGTACCTAGGGACTTGAACAGGTTTGGTTGCATTTGGACAATTATTGGCCAAAAGGTGGTTTACTTTAAGGAAATTATTACCCCTAAAATCTTATTCCGCTGTATTAATTAAGATACGGGGGAAATGTTTAAGCTTATATGTTAAGCAGAAACCCTGTAGTTTAGTAAAAAGGTTATTTATAGCTCGACCCCACCCGACACTATAACAAAAAAACTAATTTCTAAAATTTTTTTGTAGTGTTTTTGATGATGATTGGTTTTCCAAAAAAAAAAAAAAAAACAAACTAATACATTAACTAAATTAATCTTTATATCATTAATATTAAATACATACTATGTTGTCCAGAAACCATAAAAAATATTTTCCAGAACTCACTTCACGCAACAGAGAGTTTAGCGAATAAGCACGTGCGTTCTGAACGAAATCTAGGTTCCGACTACTTGTGTGGCAATATAGCGGGTTGAAGGTCATTAATTTAATCGGTTCATTGTAGAACGGTTACTTAGGTACTATAAAAAATCAATTTTGAGTAGCATCGCTGAAGTTTGTAATTCTCACTTTTGTCCGGTTTTTTAAGGAAAAGCTCCCCTGTGAGGCGGTAGGAGTTAGTTTTAATCCTTTTATTAAGTATTTTTGCCTGAATATTAATGAAATCGGTGAAGACTGCGTTTAGACCACTCATATATAGATTACCGTTTACTATTATTATATGACATTTAACTTCTGTGCTTAATTATATTGATTTTAATAAAAAAAACAAGAAAAAAACGTTAACTTCGGCTGCACCGATGCTAATATACCCTTCACAGGTGCATTTCTTTTAATATATACCAAATTTTGTGAATATGTCTTGTCAAATGCAAAAGTTTTCCATGCAAGAACTTTTTTCCGATCGCTCAGTTTGTATGGCAGCTATATGCTATAGTTAACCGATCTGAACAATTTCTGACGTTGGCAAAATTTCAAAACGCTATACTAAAAACTGAGGGACTAGTTCGTATATACATATAGAGACAGACGGACATGGCTAAATCGACTCAGCTCAACATACTGATCATTTATATATATACTTTATAGGGTCTCCGACGCTTCCTTCTGGGTGTTACAAACTTCGTGACAAACTTAATATACCCTATTCAGGGTATAAAAATATTTGGGATATGAAAGGAACATGTGCGTTGGTACTTAAGGGTTCCCATTATTATACTACATATTAAGAACATTAAATAATATAAAATAAGAAATATGTAATACTAGACTATAAGAACACATACAGTCCACTAATCTTCAACATGCGACATATGTACATATGAACATAATAGGAATAGCGGATTTAAGGTAGTAGTCTGGTAACTTATGCTTATTTTCATGACATCTTTGGAGGGTGGTTTTTTATAGGAAAATAAAAATGAATTATCTTGAATATTTAGACTGTTTTTATTTACATACATACTGAAAATATAAAAAAATTTTATTTGTCACTCGAAGTTGGAACATCGAAAAAAATGCACGTGGGTGGCCTAGGCGATTTTGGCTTTCGATGTTATCTAAAATCAAATATTCTTGATTATTCATAATCTATAGACATGTCATTCTGGACGGAACTACTGAAGTCAAATTTCAGGGGTAAAGGAGTTTGAAGCAAAAAGACGTTTTATTTTAGCAAAGAAAAGGTTGTAAAATAAAAAGTTAGGGGTGAAAAAAATTATCGTTAGTACCGACGAGAACTATAAGTGTGTAGAAGAATTTGTTAAAATTTGAAAGTAATCGGTTCAGTAGAAAAAAAGTTAGGACCCGAGCCGACCAGAAAAACAATGTTTTGAGAAAAACGCGTTCAAAGTTCAACAACTCCGAGAGAGAGGACTCCGAGGCGCTCTAGGAAACTCGTTATAACTCTCGAAATATCACAGTATATTCTCAAGAACCCAAGTCTGGTAACTTAACTAACTACCTTAAGACAGTTATATAATACTTGTATGTATATAAATGACGTTTTGTGCTGTGTCGATTCAGCTATATACTTTTGCCCGTCTGTATATACGCGAACAAGTCTCTCAGTTCTTGATATATCGATCTAAATCTTTCTCTTTCCACATTATTTTGAACCACCGATATTGGACTATATCTCATAGATTCCATATAAAATTATCAATCAAAATTAAGTTCTTGTATGTATTCTTTGTATGACAAGATACCTTTACTAAATTTGACGTGGATTATTAGCCAAGGCATCGATATAATTACGTTCAATATAATTCAGATCGGACATATATAGCATATAACTGTCATAGAAACTGACTGATCAACTTTAAATTCTTATATGGAAACCTTTTTATTTATGAGGAGTATTACAGCTTCGGCGTTTTTCGTTTGTATATAAGTACATACATTGATGTGTATGTTTATGAAGTGTCGTTTTGGTGTCATACATCTGATACTTGTCTAAGCAACTTCCGTTGGTAAGCCACTTTTACAATTACTGCATGAATGCCAGCTTGTTCTGCTAGATAAATGTTTATCATGTATGACTTTTCTGGTGACCGACTACAGTTTAATAGCATTTGTCGCATGATTGTTTAGTTATGCAGAATACGTCCCACCAATGTAACTCCACTCTCCCCAACTTTTATAAAATTCTTTCTTTAATTGATATTGACAGGAATTTGTTTTGCTCAGTACCTTCTGATTGCATTTGAAAGTCTATTGCGACTACATTGTTTACCCATTTTGCTTTGTGTTGGCGGCCTGTTCAATACCTTAGAGAGTGTGTGCTTTCATGAGCATGTTCCATCGGCTTACGATTAATGTAGTACAATCGATACAATTCTGAATAAAGAGCATCCTTCAAATGCTTCCACTTTTCTGAACAAATTCTATGAAATTAAATTTCGAGTTCTTTTTCCACCAAATCCAGTCGTATGTTATGAAGTCTGTCCAATATTGTTTGAACAGAGTTACTATAGACCAAATTCAAATAACCCCAGAAGAAGTAGTCTAACGGTGCTATATCTGATCTTCCATTGATTGTCACAACTTCTTTAAATAATCGAATTCCCGAAGTTTTTTCGCATTAATTCGGTTGTCGCACTTGGTGTGTGGCACGTAGCCCACTCCTGTTGGAACCGCATGTTGTCAAGATCTTCTTC
>NW_024395977.1:152024-182296 GCF_016617805.1 Bactrocera tryoni | reverse complement strand
CATCACACATCATCAAATTCAATCCACAGCCATATTTTTCGGGCTCACTCTAATTGTTTCCTTGTTCCAGCAAAACTATTTCTCCGTTCTTGTGTCAAATTAATGCGATTCAGTCTGTTATTTTTCAACTTCGATCGCAATAATCAGCCGAAGTGACGTTGTCTTTTAGCCCAGACTCAGCATTATGACCGCCATTCTTGGGTGGGTTTAAATCAGTGGTTGGCATGAGACTGCAATTGTGTAAGTGAACTCGAAACTAAAGACACCAGTAAGAGTTATAATAATTTTGTGAATATTTTTCATTCTTTGTTCAAGCAACTTCCGTGCTTGCTGATTTCTTCTATATATTACGGTATTCATTATTATGCGGCAAAATTTTAAAAAGCGGCTACTTGGTTTAACCCGAAGTTGTGAAAAATATCTGCTTATGTGCTTGTCTCTGTTGCTTATGATATAGAATGTTAGGTATACACAAAGGCCATAATGAATTTGTTCTACTTTTATGCTAAACTCTTGATGCGATAAAATTATAGATGGAATTGCTTTTCCCCTTGATATAGTCGGGCAAACTCTTCCCTTCTTCCTCTTTTGATTTGGCAGTTTACCAAAGTATATTTTACAACACTATTTGAATAATTGTGTTTGGAGCAAAATTCAAAAGCGTAGGCTATCAGCGCTTAATTGACTTATTTATAAATGTATTAAATTACTAATTGCACAATTTCAGCCACATATTTAAAAAATAATAATGAAAAGCCTGTTGTGACATAGTAACTAGTCTCTAAGTGGTTTCAAAGTAGTATGAGCCATATGTACTTATGTCTCCATATCTGTAATTTCGGTCATGAGTACAGTTGTATTAAGGGGGGCCTGCTTTAGAAGCTTAAAAAATTCGATTTATTTTAAGAGGTTTTTGGGAGGGAAAAAATAATAATTGATTAAAGCGAAATTTCTAGGGTTTATAGTTATATACTTAGAGCATCATTCACAAATTTTTTGGATACGAAATCTTTGATATTTTGCCTTGGGAAGCAATTGGTCGATGCATAACGCATGTGCATTTGTCGGACGGTGGTCAGGACGCAGGTCGCAATTTCTGTTGGAAACAACAAACTCAAAGAGATTCATATTTTATAATAATTTATCTACTAGTAAAACTAAAAAATTTGCAAAAAAAATTGCAAACTTATACAATTTTTGCATAAATTGAAAAAAATTGGTTTTTTGATGGAAAAAAATTTGACTTTATGTTGTTTAAAAATATGTTAAAACTTGACTTATCTTAATTTTTTTTAGTTTAAACAGAAGATAATTTAATGCAAAAGGCAATAAACTTTGCTCCATTCCATATGACATTTAGTTTTTTTCTATCCTGCCCGCCAATTAAGAAAACTCGTAAAAATGAAGAACCGAGAAATCGCGCGTAAAATTTTTGGCTTTCTGCCTAGCGCTTATACATAGATGTTCATACATATCTGCTAGACGCTCGGTCACTATTTCCCTTCTAGCTTCGAAAATAAATCGAATTCCAGTCTATAACTTTGGGGACATATTTTAAGATTATTTTTAAAGAGATTTAAGCAAAAAAACAAAAATAGATTTTTTGAAGCTTATAAAGCAGGCCTCCCTTAAACCAAATGATTGGGTATTCTGTACTGCTAAATTAGAGTCCAAAGAATTGTATTCGAAAAAATGTAAAAACTCACACATTTTACCAATGTATACATACATCGTATATAAAGATATACGATATATATGTATATTTACGCCTAGATACAAATTTTTAGCACTAAAATAAACGGCCATTTATCACACAGTTGTGTTGAGTAGACGGTCAAATTTGTTCAGTGACATCAAGCTAACAGATCAAAAGTACCAACAAATTAACCAAACAACGAGATAGGCAGTAACAAAAGAAATATCACGAACATCAACAGAAAATCCACGCTTCAAAATTTTATCTATTTATCCTGCTGATACTCGAAATATTAACAACCTGCCAAAATATACTAGCTTTTCCAGGTTTTTATTTTAAAACAAATATGAGTGAACAACTAGTTAATACGCCATGTCATGACCATGCCAGCTTATTTTTTTTATTATGAAAGCAAATGTGATTTGAACACGGTTTCAACTATGGTTTTTATCCGTCATTCCCACTGACAGTTGTTATTCTCATACATTTTTTACAAGAGTAATCTGTTGATATTTGGTTTGTAAAATATTCATGAAATTGTGTTGATCAATGTGCTTACATGAGAGGAAATGTGAGAAGGCTGCATTTCTATATTATACGATGGTATGAATTAAAACTTAACAAAACATTAAGTATATTTCATTTAGACTGTAATAATTTTCACATAAATTCTTAAATATGAATATTTATTTAGATAAAAACATTGACTTTACAGTAAGAACTTTTTCCTTTCTCAATATAACCTTGATTTCGATCTGCTTTGGCTTGCTTCGGCTCAACTCTGCGACGATCTTCGGAAGATTGATCGTCTGTTTCCGGACGTAAGCACAGATTTAAGGCTCATCGCCAGTAATAATACATTTCCTTCCAATCTTTCCACGATGCCAGTAAGATATCTAACTATTAACCGGCATTTCTTAAACACCAATCCCTTTATTTTATTGACATTTCGATATCAGTTGATGGTGAGGGCCGTCCTGGATGTGCTTCGTTGTCAACGCGTTCTCGATCCCTTTTAAATAATTTCTACCAATCAAAAACACTTGCTTGCGACAAACAATTATTACAGATGTTAAGGAACACTTATCGTAAAACAATGAAGTGAAAATCGTAAGCAAATTTATTTTCAATTAAATTAAAAAATACATATGTACATCTCTGACTATGTCTGTGCCTATGTCATATTATTCCTCCTAATTGGCGTAGACACCGCTTACGCGATTATAGCCGAGTTAACAACAGCGCGCCAGTCGTTTCTTCTTTTCGCTAAGTGGCGGCAATTGGATATTCCAAGCGTAGCCAGGTCCTTCTCCACCTTGTCTTTCCGACGAAGTGGAGGTCTTCCTCTTCCTCTGTTTCACCCGGCGGGTACTGCGTCGAATACTGAGCTGAGCGTCGAATTCAGAGCTGAAGTGTTTTCATCTACTCGGACGGCATGACCTAGCCAGCGTAGCCGCTGTCTCTTAATTCGCTGAACTATGTATGTCAATGTCGTCATATATCTCGTACAGCTCTTCGTTCCATCGAATGCGATATTCGCCATGGCCAACGCGCAAAGGACCATAAATCTTTCGCAGAACTTTTCTCTCGAAAACTCACAACGTCGACTCTTCAGTTGTTGTCATCGTCCAAGCCTCTGCTCCATAAACCAGGACGGGAATTATGAGTGACTTATAGAGTTTGGTTTTTGTTCGTCGAGAGAGGACTTTGCTTCTCAATTGCCTACTCAGTCTAAAGTAGCACCTGTTGACATTGTTGGTGGTGATTACGCAGGTTCCAAGATAGACGAAATTATCTACGACTTCAAAGTTATGACTGTCAACAGTGACGTGAGAGCCAAGTCGTGAGTGCGACGACTGTTTGTTTGGTGACAGGAGATATTTCGTCTTGCCCTCGTTCACTGCCAGACCCATCTGCTTTGCTTCCTTGTCCAGTCTGGAGAAAGCAGAACTAACGGCGAGGGTGTTGAGGCCGTTGGTATCAATATCATCGGCATACGCCAGCAGCTGTATACTCTTATAGAAGATGGTACCTTCTCTATTTAGTTCTGCAGCTCGAATTGTTTTCTCCAAAAGCAGGTTGAAGAAGTCGCACGATACTGAATCGCCATGTCTGAAACCTCGTTTGGTATCGAACGGCTCGGAGAGGTCCTTCCCAATTCTGACGGAGCTTTTGGTGTTGCACAACGTCAGTTTACACAGCCGTATTAATTTTGCGGTGATACCAAATTCAGACATCGCAGCATAAAGGCCGCTCCTTTTCATGCTGTCGAAAGCTGCTTTGAAATCGACGAAGAGGTGGTGTGTGTCGATTCTCCTTTCACGGGTCTTTTCCAAGATTTAGGGCATGGTGAATATCTGGTCGGTTGTTGATTTTCCAGGTCTAAAGCCACACTTATAAGGTCCAATCAGTTTGTTGACGGTGGGCTTTAATCTTTCACACAATACGTTCGATAGAACCTTATAAGCGATGTTGAGGAGGCTTATCCCACGGTAGTTGGCGCAGATTGTGGGATCTCTCTTTTTGTGGATTGGGCATAGCACACTTAAATTGCAATCGTTAGGCATGCTTTCGTCTGACCATGTTTTACAAATAAGCTGATGCATGCACCTCATCAGCTCTTCGCCGCCCTGTTTGAATAGCTCGGCGGTAATACATCGGCCCCGCCGCTTTGTTGTTCTCCAAGCGGGTATTTCCTATTCGAACTTCTTCATGGTCGGGCAATGGAACGTCTGCTTTATCCTCATCTATTGGGGAATCGGGTTCGCCTTCTCCTGGCGTTTTGCGTTCACTGCCATTCAGCAGGCTGGAAAAGTGTTCCATAATTTAAGCATGCTCTGGGCAGCGGTGACTAGATCACCTTTGGGGGTTCTACAAAAATATGCTCCGGTCTTGAAACCTTCTGTAAGCCGCCTCGTTTTGTCATAGAATTTTCAAGCACTACCCCTGTCGGCGAGCTTATCAAGCTCTTCGTACTCGCGTACTTCGGTATCTTTCTTTTTCTGTCTGAAAATGCGTCTCGCTTCCCTCTTCAACTCTCGGTATCTATCCCATCCTCATTATTAACTTAGTAAAATATAGTGTCACATACTGTTTTGTGAAGGTAGCGCAACTGTCAGAGCTTCTGCACACAAAGTCTCATATAGTAAATAGTGACAACTTAACAACGCACTTGCTAAACAGAACGTAAAAGTATTCTGTGCGAGTCTTGTACATTTTCAATATATATATCTTTTGTACTATAGCTAAAAGGAATGAGAAGTCTTGTATAAATATCTTATATGCATAGTTCAGCAAACTAAGAACATACATTTAATATATACTCCATTATATAGTTGCTACCACATTTCACTAAAACTGAGTTTTGGTTCTAAGCAAAAATGTCACTGTGAGAAGGAGAAAACAGCTGAGCCGACATGGACATAGGAATTGGTATTGTCGTGCATGAAAACACCAGCACATATGTATATACATATAAAGCTTCCAGTTAGATGCTTCTAATATAACACACATATGTACATGTATACTCAAATGCTCCTTTAGAATTGGTTAAACAAATGCAATGCAAAACAGATCAAGCCCTCATTTGACATTAGAATCTGTATGGCAAAGTGACAAATTTACATGGAAGTTTTAATTCCTTACATACGTGTCCGTCTGACTTAACTTTTCGGTTACATTATTTGTTAGTTTCAATTGTATTGAAATTGTGGTATATTCTGTCATATTACTGTGCGAATATTTCGCAATTTAATATTTCGTATAATGAAATTCTAGTTAAATATGAATAGTAGATAGAAAGAAATTTATTGCTATTTCCTTTAAAAATTAAAAGCTTTACTTGATACGGACTGGGCGTCTGAGTGACATTACTCGCAGTGAATACATTCTATAGCAAATAGTAATATATAAATATCGCAGTATAATATTTTACAGAAATTCGGAGATAATCCTTTTCTAAATCAGATAAATAATTAGCTTCTTTATAACTTCTTTATTTCCTCTTTTGTTAACATCCCTGGATGTATTAGATTGTTTTTAGCGGCGGCTATGTTATTTTGAATTTCATGTATCTTTCCTTCAACATGTCTTAATTTATCCATTTGATCATTGTAAAGTACCAATTTCGCAAGCTCTCTATCCTCCTTTTGTATCTGATTTAATTCTTTTAAAATTATACTCCTGTCATTTTTTATTATTGTTTTCATTAAATTAATTGAATCGTTAAAATGCTCATTTATGATAATCTGATTATTGATATTTGTTACTGCATTGTGCGAATGTCCTCTATTACTTCTAAATGACTAATTATATCCTGTCGGTGCTCCTCGTCCATTGAACAACCACCATTTATATCTATATTGTCCCTCCTAAATTAATTAAACCTCTTCTTTCTTTCTCTCTTTCTTGGGAGTAATCGATATAATTTTTTCTTTAATTACGATCATTTCGCTAAACAGAAGTGCCTTATTAGTTAGGTCTGCTTGTCTTATGTTTTCTTCCATTTCCTTCACCAAACTTGCCAGCTCTTTCGGATGTAAAATATGTAGTATTGTATTTACTTCGTCAACGATCTCTATTTCGCCGAGTTGGATCATGGTGTATCTTGCTTCTTCAACTATTGGTGACACTTGTAGGAATGCTGTAGCCAATTTTATGGCGTTCATCAGAAACATTCTTATCCACATCATCAGAAAATGTGTTGACTCGTGAATTAACACTTTCCAATACATCGCCATTATGTACTATTATGCTAAACCTATCATCTTCATTTTCCATGCCTACTTTATCTAATTTAAGTGGCCTTTTTATGTTTGCTACATGCATGTTTTGCAAGGGGGTGATTCGGAAATATGGTTCGTCTTTGTGTCGTACTCTTTTATAATTTTTTATCGGCTCCGTCGATCTCAGTTCTTCGCAGTCCTCTCTGTACCTATTTCTATTTTGTATTATGAGTTGTTTCATCTGGTCTATTGTGTTCTTCAAAATGGTTGGGTCTATTCTATTTCTTGCATTATTGGGTGTACATTTTATGGTTGAGTGATAGCGATCATTATATGTAGTTACCTATAACGATCTGTATCTTCATTTCTGTTGAGAGGCTTGGATCCTCAATTCCTGTTAGATTTTGTAACAAGGTAGAGTGCAGCCTCTCAATGTCTGCATTACCTGTATCAGAGTTTGGTTTTGTTAAGTGTACTTCGACTCCTTCTGTATTTAAGAACTGAATTAACTGTTCGGCCCTGAATTCGTTGTCCATGATGATCTTCTTTGGTTTCCCAAATTTCGTGAAATGTTCAATTATGATGGCCTTCTTTGCTCTCCAATTTCTGTCAGTTATATTGTAAGCTTCTGCAAATTTTGTTAGTTTATCAATTACTGTGACAAATGACTGCTTTTTAAAATAAAAAATGTCTACATGTATAATTTCATTTTTATCTGAAGGTGCCTCTGTTAGTTTAAACTTCGACTTTATCGATTTTCTGTCATATTTAATTTACTTGCATTTTTCGCAATTACCTATAATTACTTATAATTAGCTGTTCCCTTAATTTTGGATAGTATATTTTATCTTTAAGTGTATTGTAAGTCTCGTTTATTCCGCTACGCATTGGCTCATTACTATGGTAAAGTGAAATTTGTTTATATAGGTCTTCTTCTTGTATTATTTCTTTTGCTCTTTTTGTACATTTTATGAATTGCAGCTTGCTATTGCAAGAAAACATGCTTATAAGTAATAGTTGAATTTTTTGATAATCGGCCTCCTCCACTTCGGAAAAAATACCCACTTTGCACCTGTCAATATGTCTTCGGAAAATATTTTTCAATATGTTCTCAGTATCGATAGGGTTGATCTCGATTACTTTCCTTCCATGTATTATTTGAACTTCAGTTTGGGGACTATATGTTATTATAATTTGGGTCTTATACTTGTTGACAATTTCTTCTTTTATGAAGAAGTGTTCTAATAGTTCCTCTTCTGCGGAATGTATTGTATCTGACATTTCTAAATTGGATTATTTATCATTACTTTCGTCGATTTTTCGGAGAGTTTTCAATTCGGCTTAAAAATCTGCTACTACATTATTTTTCCCTTTCTGATATTCAATTTCATAATTAAACTCTTGCAGTTTCAACAGCCACCTGTGGTGACGTTGTGAAAACTCTCTTCCTTTATATTTAATATTTAAAAATACTATCGGGCAATGATCAGTTAAAATTTTAAATTGTGTGCCATATATGTACGGTCTGAATTGATTATTGGTTATTGAATATATAATGGCAAGAAATTCTTAATCTGTTGTAACATATTTCTGTTCATGGTTATTTAAAGTTCTGCTAATGTAGCACACTGGCTGACCGTTTTGAGACAGCACTGCGCCTATTGCGTAATGACTTGCATCCGTTGTAATCGTAAACTCCTTATCATATTCAGGGAATTTTAAAATGACATGTGATGAAAGTAATGTTTTCAAATTTCAAAACTAGCTATGTACTGCGGATCTCTTGTATTTTTTTTATAACCTTTCTTTAGGTACTTTATCATTGCATAGGCTACTTTCGAATAGTCTTTAATAAATTTCCTATAATAACCAGTGGCTCCCAGGAAACTTTTAAATTATTTTTCAGTTCTAGGTATTTTCAAATTTTGTATTGCTGCTATCTTGTCCTGCTTAATATCCTCTTTTGTTAAGGTATGCCCCAAAAATTTTGTTTCCCTCTTTAGAAAACTACATTTATCGACTTGAATTTTTAAATTATGTTCCTTTAACTTTGAAAAAATTGTCTCTAATTGGTTTAAATGTTCTTCTAATGACGTTGAAAATATTAATACGTCGTCCATATAAACGACACATATCTTATTTATGTATTCCCGTAATATGTCATTCATTAGTCGTTGAAAGGTAGCCGGAGCATTTTTAAGTCCGAAGGGCATTCTTATATATTCGTATAATCCCACCGGAGATACAAAAGCTGTCTTTTCAATATCCTTTTTATCCACTAAAATTTGATGGTAACCTTTGGCTAGATCAAGAGTGCTAAAGTACTGCGCCTTGCCCAACTATAGAATTCAGAAAAAAAATTTAAGGATACCGTATCGAAAAGGATGAAAAAAGGATATTATAATATTACACCTTAGTGCACCATTGGTACTTGGCTAGACCCCATATATTTGGTATGAAAATGTATGAACTTTGGTATGTTTCTATCACTTCGCACGGTTGATTTATCTGTTTTCATGTTCGTTACATGTCCAAATTGGTTTGTATGTTTAGCTGGGTCAAATACTTTAGCCGCTAGAGCGTTTTAAAGGTTAAGAAAAATGCAATTTTTCTCAAAATGTTACATTTTTTGTGAACGCTATTGCCACGCCAAGCGTGAACAAGCAGTCAATTTGATTTCAACCAATTCGAGAGGTAAGAAATTTCAAAAATGTATCTATATTGTACATATATATATGAGCGTAAATACAACACGTATTTCCTTACAAATGTATGTAAACACCACTTGGCCTAGCCAAGCACCATTGGTCTCGACTAAGTGTATCAGACCGTTGGTCTCGACCAGGGTTAAGGGACCGGACATTTCAGGTGCATGCCCTCAATTCGTAGTCCTTGTTTCGTTTGCCAGGGTCGTCATCAAAAGGGGGGTTTCTCATCCGAGGCTGTTGTTGCTTTTTTATTGGAGTGTTTTTTTTTACGTGGCGGGTCCCAAACCCAGCGCACAACCCTATGCAGGGGATGTTTCGCCTTCTCACTTAGCTCGCCTTCAAACGGATGTTCCTAGGCTACCCAGAAGATACTTGGATCGGAAGTCGTGAGCTGTTTGAGTCATATGTAAAAGAATCGTTTCTGGCCACTCCCAAGTGAATGGCGATCAGAGAACTTTCCTGATTTGCATGAACTTCTACACATGACCCCATCCTCCAATTTGTTATATATGTAGTATGTAATATTTAAGTGCGTGGAGTGGAGTATTTAAGTGAGTGGTAGTCGTACGACGTACCGTCTATTATTTGATCGAGTAATTGTAAAGTTTCTTTAACTTTTGAAATTTGCTTAATTGTGAATTAAAGTAATTGGTCCACTTTGTGCTTCTATGTGCAGCATTTGAGCTTTTTGTGCCTTTGAGCAACATGATGTCTCTTGGCAATTTGTAGAATTTGGGTGTTTGGGATTTTCTTTTGCATTTAAACCCGTGGTTCTTTTTGTGTAAGCACTTCTTTGGAGTGAGATGGGATATCTGCTGTAGTGAAGCATTGAATTGTGTCTTTTGTGACAATATAAGCAATTAAATTTGCGTTTGCAAGTTTTAAGATTGTGTGTATGGGACAAGCACTTTGCACAGAGTCTTTTTGATCTGATAAAATTGTTCCTTTCGTTAATATTTAATTTTTTAAACTTCTCGCAAGTTTTAAGCTTATGCCGTCTTGTGTATAGTTTGCAAGACGTTTGTTTTCTTTGTTCGGATGTGAACGATTGAGTTTTGTGAACGTTTTTGTTTAAATTGTTTTTGTTACTAACTTGGAGTCTATTGAAGCTTTTATTTAAGTCGTGTTTAACGTTCTTATTTCTGACTTTTTTTCCTCTACCTTTACCGATTCAGAAAATCATTCATTTGTTGCCACGTTGGGCACTTCTTTCGTGATGAGAATTGCTCCAACAAAAGTAACGATTTTTTTGATAATGCAGCGGTACATATATGTATTTACCAGAATAGAGTTCCGGCAGTCTGTGGAGATATTTAGTGTCGATAGAACTGACAAACAATTTGAAACAGTGGATTCTAGTTTGATGAATTCTACACTTGTTTTTTTCTTTATTTTCGTAACTTGTTTATCGACCAATATTTTTTCGTTTTCATATCTTGTTTTTAGACCTTCCCAAGCCAAATTAAAATTATCGTCATTAAGAGCGAACCGTTTTACTATTATGCCTGCTTACCTTTGGTTTTGTATCTGAGGTGATACAATTTTTATGCTTTTGATAGTTGCGGATGGTTGATGTAAACGGCTGTAAACATGTCCCGGAAGAATGGCCATTCTTCGTAACTTTCATAAAATGTTTCTGTGTCACATGCGGGCACCTCGAGGTGAATACCTAAACTTCCCTCCTGATATTGCTGCATTTGTGGCAGCTCTACTCTCAGATGTGGTGTAGGTGCAATTGCATTTATTAGCTTTAATTGATCGGAGATCAAAGCTTTTGGTTCTTCCTATTGGTCTAAACAGTTTTCGTAAATATCGTAAGCCGATGATTTAAAATGTTGTGGTAGATCTGAATTGTCAGAATCTACTATGGCGTCATGAGCCTCTTGGAGGCGAATCCAAAAATTTTTAAAATTTTGGCTTTTTATTTCCAATAACGATTCAGAGTTTTCTTGAATTGGCGAAGAGCCAAATCTAATGCAGTATCTTGTTAAACTCTCACTTTCTGAAATAAATTTAGCAACCTGTTTTGAGCGTGTAGCTCCTGCAGGTGTATTTTGACTGATATCAACTTTAATTGTTTTTTTGAATATTAAAATGTTTGTCAAATAAGAGTTTTTTTATTTATTAATGTATACAAGTATATATTAATAAATAGCAAAATTAATTTTAAGTATTTTCTATGTCCGTATCTAGGTTTATAGGCGCACCCTAATATTTGACTTGTATGTACTTGTTTTTGTGCAATTGAAAGCTCGTCGAAGTGATCAATATGCTTTGTATATATCTACGCACGAAATGTTTGCGCTGATGTATGTGGGCAAAGAATATTCTGTAATGTTTTTTTCAGTCCGGCTTGTTTTTGTTTGTCAAAGAACATGTCGTAATGCAATTAATCTGATTTTAATTTTTGGATTCGTTCCAATGAATGTATTTTGTAAAAGTCAGTTTTACTTTACCTTACCGTTTAGTTATTTACGCAAAATTAGGATAAACTTTTTTTTGGAAAATTAATTAAAATTTAAAATTTTACTCATTTAGCCTATGGTACCCAGTGTAGGGTATACAATTACGGGCGGCTCTAGGCGGTATGATTATATATATCTACTATATATATTAGGGTGATTCAAAAATAATTTTTTTTTTTTTTTCAATTGGTACTCGCAAAAATAGGTTCCTAGACACCTCTAAGAAAGCCTCTCCAAATATGAGTTTTTAATTTTAACGGGAAGGTCCTCCACCTAACGGTTTTCTATTTTTTGTTATTATCAGATAGAAAAATTTATGTCTCGTTTCCAACTACTTGAAAAAATATCTTGTTAATTAGGTTTTGTAGGAAATTGAATGCTCTAAAATATGGTCTCTTATGATTTTTTCGTAAACCCAACCGTTTAAAAGATATTAACGGTTGAAATTTGTTACTATTTTTAAGGAAAAATTTTGTATTTCTTATGAATTTTATAACTCAATGAAAAAAAAATTATTATGAATAGATTTTTAGGAGAAGCTTTCTTAGAGGTGTCTAGAGACCTATTTTTCCAGAGTACCAAACGAAAATTTTTTTTTTTTTTTTTTTTTGATCCACCTAATATGCATTGATGTTTGACGATGAATATCTCGTAAACGCTTAACTTAATCGAAATATCATCGTAGACCATTTTTATAGAACAGTAAATTTCCTACAAAACTATGTGTTTCATCATTCATAATAGTTTTTTTTCGTTGAGTTATAAAATTAATAAGAAATAAAGAATTTTTCCAAAAATAGTCAAATTTCAACCGTTAATATCTTTTAAAATGTTGGGTTTACGAAAAAATCATAAGAGACCATATTTTAGAGCATTCAATTTCCTACAAAACCTAATTATCAAGATATTTTTTCAAGTAGTTGGAAGCGAGATATAAATTTTTCTATCTGATAACAAGAAAAATTAGAAAACCGTTAGGCGGAGGACCTTCCCGTTACAATTAAAAACTCATATTTGGAGAGGCTTTCTTAGAGGTGTCTAGGAACCTATTTTTGCGAGTACCAATTGAAAAAAAAAAAAAAAAAAATTTTAATCACCCTAATATATGTATATATATATAAGGTCGCACTGGGAAGAAAGCGCGAAAGCGAAGTGAGTAATGTGCAGGTATGCACCCGTATGCACTTTTTATCTATGCATGTTTGTCAATTTGAACATATAAGTTAACACAACAAATAATTATTTCAACATTACAACATTCATTGCAACAATGTCGCAAAATTAATTGCAACATTGTTAAAGTTCAACAACATACAGAAATTTGTTAAAACAAACATCCGCTGCAACTCCCAGAATCGATCGACATTAATGCTGATCATTGAAAATAAACAATCATCCACTTCAATATATTGTAAATTCTGCTAACTATTCAACTTCTGCTAAACTCTGCCGTTAAGAATGCCGACGCCGCTGCCGTTCAACCACAGCTAGCTTAGGGTATTTTTAAGATACTATTATTTATTAACTGGCGCACGAGCAGGGACCAACGAGGCTGGAAAAACTTAGAAGATGAACTTCGTTGGACATCGGTGGATTGCGAATCCTGTAAGGCAAGCCCGCAAGACACCTTCTACTCCAAAGTAAGCTGCAGGATCCCTAGGTGGGACAAGACGGACCAAACGGGAGAGATCCGGACTACCAAGAAGGGCAGCCACACCAATAAATAGCAATGTAAGTTAGATTTAAGTGAAAATTAAGTATGACAATTAAAAATTTATAAAATCTTTTACTATGATAATTCGGGTGGTGGAGCACGGTGCTCGTTCGTTCCAAAGATGTGGTTGGCCGTGGGGAAACGGTCGGCGCAAATGATTCCACAAATATTAAATAAAAACCAAAAAGTTTCATATAATAAAATGTATTTAAATATAATATAATTGGAACAACACTTACCACGTCTGTATAGCTGAGGAGAGAGCGCGCGCAACCTTTTTTAGTTCGTGTTTAGTTGCGCGCTAATTAGAACTTCGAAAAGGAAGAAAAGAAAATATTACTCTGCTGATACAGACGTGGCAAAAGAAATTGGGCGGGGCGGCGTTAACATTCTCCCCGCCTTGCAGTATTACTGCAAATGTAGTTTACAATAAGTTACTTAAAGCTAACTTAACTACCTGGCTCCTGCACTTCCTCTTCCACTTCTTCTTTGCAGATGGGGTGGCCGACGAGACGAATCGAGTCTGGTTCGGTCCGGGAAATGCCGCTGAGATGAATCGAATCTCAGTCGGTCATTACCATGCCGCCAATCCGAAATGAAGTTACCAGCATGCCGAAGTCGGCGAGACGACTCGAGTCTGGCTCGATCTTGGGCGTGTGGTATGCGGGAGAGGCATCGTTGGTCAGAGCTTTGCGGATGCTTGACTGTTGACGTCGGTGGACATGGTTGATAAGGCTCCGAATACGTCGGGCCGATTGCCAATGAATTCTCCTCCATTTCCGCTGCTCGACCTGCTGTGCCCATGTCAATTCGATGACATCGTCGTCTTGTTCTTCGGTGGTTTTTTCTGGTGTTTTTTGAGCACCTGTATGAGTTCGCCCTTGACATTGAGTCGAATCTCTTCGGGTACACGTTTGATCTCCTCGTATAGTGAGAGCAAGAAGAGCTTGTCGGGATCACGATTCTTCCGTCTTTTTGCTTTTGCGGATTCTCGTTTCGTTGCGGCTGCAGCATGTTGCTGGTTGCGCAACAGATGCGAGTGGAGGCCGCTGTGGAATGCCTGCAGGTGTGGCATCGAATTCTGCTGTTGTGATGAACTAGTGCCAGATACGCGGTCACCGTTGTGCGATTGCATCCCAACGCCGGGTGCTCGAAATGCGCCACCATGTGTATCGGTGTTATTCGATGAGCCGGGCGCATCATTTGTTCTGCCATCATTACTGGCATGATCCTGTTGTTGCTGCTGCTGCTGATGTTGTTTCTGTTGTATAAATATAGAATTAGTGTTATTTTTACTACAAAAATGGTTTTGTGTTTGTTGTCGAGTTATTGTTGAATTTTGTCTGTCGCCTTTACCATTTATTTTTGTTTCTTCGGAGGGAACGGAACCTGTTAAAATCCAACCGAACACCGTACGTTGTGCAGCGATGGATCCGAAAATTTTCGATTTTACCCCATTTAGTATAATTTTGGGGAAGAGATCTGCTCCGATCAACAAGTCAACCTTTTGACTTGTATAGAAATTATTATCCGCCAAGGGGATATTGGGTAACCTTTTAACAATTGAAGGGTTTATTGATCTGGATGGAAGCAGTCCAGTCAATTTTGGCAGTACCAATGCCTCCGCTTCTAGCCTTATGCTTTTGTTACGGGGCGAACCAATTGTAATCGAGCATACCGATTGAACTTGTCCTGATACGGTTTTATTCAATCCTGAAACTCGCGCGCTGACCCTTTTGGTTGCCAAATGTAAGCGTTTTTGCAGACTATTGCTTACGAAGGTGGCTTCAGATCCCGAATCAATCAGGGCTCTGACAGTGAAGGTGCTCTCGTTGTGACATATGGTCACCATGGCTGTACCTAAGAGCATGCTTCGACTGGTAGGCATATTTGAAACATTGGCCTTAATAGAGGCCACATGAGATTTAGTAGAAATCTCAGTAGTGTCGGTGCTGTCAGATATCTGAGCTGTTTCCTCCCTTTGATCCCGATGAATCATAGAGTGATGTCTCTGTTTACATTTATTACAATTAAACAGACTTTTACAATTTTTTACTTCATGTGAGTCTGATAAACAGTTTAAGCAGACGTGAAGTTTTCTGACAGCATTTAATCGTGCATTAGGCTGCATCTCAATGAATCTTTGACAAGTTTTCAAAATGTGCGATTGAGATGAGCACAGTTTACATTTGATATTATTTGTCTTGGCGTGATGGGAATTGATGGGTTTGGATCCAATCCTTGACTGCAAGGTTGGTATCCGACCTTCACCATCAACCGACTTAGTATTAGGTTGAGTACTCAACTCGCCTTTGAGGTTTGATACTCTCTCAAGCGTTTTAACCCGTTTGGTTAAAAACTTGTCTAACTCAACCCATTTTGGGATCTCTGAGTCCGAATCTAGAGATTGTTCCCAAAGCGACAGTGTATAATCCGGGAGTCGGATAGAACATAAATACGTAAATATGGCATCCCAGCTATCTACATAGATGCCATGTATTTGTAAAGCTGAAATGCAGCTATTAATCTCCCGCTGTAAATTTCTGAGTTCGGTCTCAGATTCTGTTGAAATGTGCGGGAGCTTGAACAATAAATTTAATTGTGTGTTGACAAGCACTCGCTTGTTTTCATACCTACACAACAAATTATTCCAAGCCAATGCGAATCCGTCATTCATCAGTGGCGCTTTCGAAACGATAGCTTTTGCATCACCTCGCGTTTTTTGATTCTAATGGAATAACTTTTCCACTGGAGATAGCTTTGGGTTATTCCCATAAATGGCGGCAAATAAATCCCGAAATGAGGGCCATTGTAAAATATCGCCACGAAATATTTCGGTATCACATGGCGGTAAGTTGATGGTATACCTCACGGGTTCTACCGTTTTTTGTAACCGTTCAGGTTGAATCACCGTTGAATTTGAAGTTGGGCTTTGGTTGAACGCCGTGAGGTTGTGCATGTGTTCGCCCATCAAGGCCGCGCAACACACATACGCGTGGTAACAGCTTGAATATTTAAGTTTAATGTCGTCAATTGAGCTTGTGTCGGAAGGATCCACCTTTGGCAAACACAACTTGTATTCTGACTTTACCTCTGCCCAGAGAGATTTCAGTTCAGTTAGTTGTACTTCCAGAGAGTAGGCACTTTGGTTGTTTGCTGTTGGAGTAAAAGACTCCTCAAACTCCAGTAGAGCGTCTGCAGCTGTGTTAAATGCTCTGATGGCTTCCATTGTGTTCAAAAATTGAACCGGAACTGCAAAAAGTTGCACAAATTCGGATCTAAAGCTTTGAAATTAAAATTTAAAAAATATTTGCAAATATGTTGCAAAAAGTTCAAAAGTTATAGAACCAATCACGGACAAACTACAAATTAGTAGTGCGTTGTTGCTTAGTGAAGCGTGAATATTCGAAGGCACAAAAAAAAATTAATAAATTTAAAACTGTTTTCGCAAAGTATTTTTTCGAATTTAATTACAATGTGCTTGCTGGGTAATCGGCCCAATGCACTTGTACTTGCACTTGCAAATTTAGTGAAGTATTTCCTCAAAATATTTTTACAAAATTTAATTTTAATGTGCTTGTTGGGTAATCGGCCCAATGCACTAGCACGCCTAGTCTTCGAATATGTACACAAACAAAATTGCTTTGTGCTTAATTGCTTTATTAAAATCCAAATACAAATACAGTTAAAAATTCGCAAGCACTTCACTTTCACTTTTGTTCACTGGGTTATTTAATTTAACACTACACTATTTGTTTGTTGCTGTCCTTCTGGGATGGCTGCTGCGCTGCTTTGCCGGTGCTGCTTTGCCGGTGCTGCTCTCCCTTTGTTGCTTAGCCTTAGCTGCTCTGCCTTTGCAGTTTTGCTAGTGCTGCTTTGCCTGTCCGTCTTTGCCTTTGCTGCTTGGCTTTCTTGCTCACTTCACTTGCTCCAATTTTTGATGTCGCTCACTTCACTTGTTTTTAATTTTTGTATTTTTTTGTTTGTTCACTCGCGAAACTGCAGCTGCGTTATTGCTGCTTGCCTTTATTGCTATTCGAGCAATATATGGAAAGGCAGAGTTGAGCGACTAGACTCAAATTAACCACAAGAAAACACAAAAAACCGAGAGAGATGGTTGACGCTCCAGACGAGGTTTGTGCGTCCAAGAAATTTATAATTTTATTCGGATAACAGTGTGTTTTTTATGTTTTTTTTTGTGTTTTATGCAAAGTGAAATAATCAGTGCATTTGCCAGGTGTATTTATTGTTGTACTTAAATGAAGTACAATACTACCTGCAATATTGTGCGTTGATTTTGTGGGTAGAGTGCCAAAAATAAGTTTTGGTCTCCACTTCACACAGCACAATAGGTTCTGTTCATAAATGATGCACAAATTAACCAATCTATTGCCCTTTAGCCTGCAGAGCACGAATCCAAAATATGTTTGGTTGTAACTTGCGTGTTGCTAAATTGGGCAAATTATGCACTTTCACTTTAAATAAAAAACAACTTGTTACCTGGTATCCGACTCGAAGGACCAATGATAATTCGGGTGGTGGAGCACGGTGCTCGTTCGTTCCAAAGATGTGGTTGGCCGTGGGGAAACGGTCGGCGCAAATGATTCCACAAATAGCTTAGCAATAACTTAACGTAGTTGTGTACGCATAAGTAGTATAACTTCTCCCAATTCTACGATTCCTACCAACTGACCCTCCAGGAAATAAAGGTAAAACCTGCTACTGGTTTTCAAAAAAAAACAAAAAAACAATAATAATAATTAAAAAGAATGATCGAAATGTTGGATTGATTGAGTAAGGCGAATCAGTAATAAATTTGAGGAAGTTAAAATACTTCAATTAAGTTCTTCTTCTTCTTAATTGGCGTAGACACCGCTTACGCGATTATAGCCGCGTTAACAACAGCGCGCCAGTCGTTTCTTCTTTTCTCTACGTGGCGCCAATTGGGTATTCCAAGCGAAGCCAGGTCCTTCTCCACCTGGTCCTTCCAACGGAGTGGAGGTCTTCCTCTTCCTGTGCTTCCCCCGGCGGGTACTGCGTCGAATACTTTCAGAGCTGGAGTGTTTCCGTCCATTCGGACAACATGACCTAGCCAGCGTAGCCGCTGACTTTTAATTCGCTGAACTATGTCAATCTCATCGTTCTATAGAATGCGATATTCGCCGTGGCCACGGTTCTATCGAGCGTATTGTGTGAAAGATTAAAGCCCACCGTCAACAAACTGCGCCAAATCTTGGAAAAAACCCGTGAAAGAAGAATCGACCCACACCACCTCTTCGTCGATTTCAAAGCTGCTTTCGACAGCACGAAAAGGAGCTGCCTTTATGCCGCGCTGTCTGAATTTGGTATCCCCGGAAAACTAATACGGCTGTGTAAACTGACGTTGAGCAACACCAAAAGCTCTGTCAGGATGGGGAAGGACCTCTCTGAGCCGTTCGATACTAATCGAGGTTTCAGACAGGGCGACTCCCTATCGTGGGACTTTTTCAACCTGCTGCTGGAGAAAATAATTCGCGCTCCAGAACTTAATCGAGCAGGTGCAATCTTTTATAAGAGTATACAGCTGCTGGCGTATGCCGATGATATTGACATCATCGGCCTCAACACCCGCGCCGTTAGTTCTGCTTTCTTCAGACTGGTTAAGGAAGCAAGGCAAATGGGTCTGGCGGTGATTGAGAGTAAGACGAAATATCTCCTGTCATCAAACAAACAGTCGTCGCATTCGCGACTTGGCTCCCACGTCACTGTTGACAGTCATAACTTTGAAGTTGTAGATAGTTTCGTATATTTGGCAACCAGCGTAAACACCACCAACAATGTCAGCCTGGAAATGCAACGCAGGTTAACTCTTGCCAACAGGTGCTACTTCGGACTGAGTAGGCAATTGAGAAACAAAGTCCTATCTCGACGAACAAAAACCAAACTCTATAAGTCACTCATATTTCCCATCCTGCTATATGGTGCAGAGGCTTGGACGATGTCAACAACTGATGATTCGACATTGCGAGTTTTCGAGAGAAGAGTTCTGCGAAAGATTTATAGTCCTTTGTGCGTTGGCCACGGCAAATATCGCATTCGATTGAACGATGAGCTATGTGAGAAAATTATGACATTGACATAGTTCAGCGAATTAAAAGACAGCGGCTGCGCTTGCTAGGTAGTGTTGTCCGAATGGACGAAAACACTCCAGCTCTGAAAGTATTCGACGCTGTACCCGCCGGGGGAAGCAGAGGAAGAGGAAGACCTCCACTCCGTTGGAAGGACCAGGTGGAGAAGGACCTGGCTACGCTTGGAATATCCAATTGGCGCTACGTAGTGAAAAGAAGAAATGACTGGCGCGCTGTTGTTAATTCGGCTATAATCGCGTAAGCGGTGTCTACGTCAATTAAGAAGAAGAAGGAGACAAAGTGCCCGATATAGTAAAAAGTCTAAGAGAATTGTTTGGTGACCCAGCCGAGTTTGCTCATGGAAAAAAGTGTAGACAGAATTTTAAGAACATACGAACACACAGTTGGTGCGGCAAAGTACTTTGGTATTTTACGTACTATTCGCAATAAAATAACTGGTAACGCAGAGATAAGTCCCTTGACACCTTTATTTGCGGATTACGTGGAGACCTTTATGCATTTATTTTTGAAGTTAAGAAATCAAGCATACCGTACCAATCATGCGTCAAATATAGGACAACAAAACATATTTAGAAATCAACCCAATAGACCAATGTTAGTACCACGCCAGGTTCCGACTCCTCACCTTTCATATCTTTAAGCTAGACCACTTCTTCCCCCTAGAATTAGCACACTGTAAAACCCAGCTATGAAGCCCGGACAATGAAATAATTTTTTTGAACAACCACAACAAAGGGCATATTTTACTAATGTAGGTAGCCAATTCGCACAGAACCATAGCGTACAATGACCAATATACCAACCATCTCGTCCTATGGTTCCCAAACCACAACCAAACCAGAACCGATGGACATTGACAGAAGTATCTAAACTAAGCAGATTGACTACATGAACCGATCACAATTTGATTTAGGTAAAAGACCACCCATGCCCACTGCCGAGATAGCCGAACGACAAAGGAATTTTAATATTCAGACAGATACTTACCAACAGACAGGAACGGAAAAACCAGTACCAACTATGGCTGATTATCAGCAAGTTATCTAAGAAAAAGAAGAACAAACAGATTACGATCAAACACTTAGCGACTATACCGAAGTTATTGAAAGTAGTGACCAAAAACAACAATCCGATTCTATTTATCTTAATTTTTTAGAATAACTGACTCCTCGCTTCCATACTTCGAATGTAAGGTGAAGAGCGGACAAATGCATTAAATACTTTTTGACACCGGATTCAATAGAAAATATATTCAGTCAAAAATTGTACAGAATCCACTACAGAATGAAACCTGTATAAATGGCTAATTTGTTTAATGATCCAAAATCAACAGTTAAATTCTTTTTATTACCCACACTCCGAACATTTGACGGACCATTAGGAAATGAAAGTTTGAAGGAACTAGGTGCAATTATTGACACCGAAAAGGTAATTTGTTTCTTAGAAACGGCATGAGTATTCCCATAAAAGAGAAAAAAATAGAATCAGTAAACGCAATTATACCCAACTTAGATCATCTTACAAATTGTCAACGAAAAGAATTAAACCGTTTACTAAAAAAATACCCAAGTCTGTTTGCAAAACCCGATGACAAACACTAACGTTAAAGCAGAAATACGCACAAGTACAGACACGCCAGTATATTCAAAATTCTATCATTAGCCCATGGCTTTGAAAGACGAAGTCAACAAACAAATTAAAGAACTTTTGATAACAATATAATACGAACTTTCCGATCACCCTACAATTCACCAGAGTGGATTGTCCCCGAAAAATTAGATGCATCGAATACAAAAAAATACAGAATGGCCATTGACTGTAGAAAACTAAACAGTGTTACAATAGCGGACAGATACTCTATACCAGACATTAACGGAGTACTTGCACAGTTAGGTAACAATAAAATATTTTCTGTGTTAGACCTCAAGAGTGGGTTCATTAGATCATCAGGAAGGATAGTGACATAGAAAAAACAGCGTTCTCCGTGAATAACGGAAAGTACGAATTCACTAGACTCCCCTTTGGTTTGAAAAATGCATCTTCAGTATTCCAACGCGTATAATATTTGTTATATTTACATTGTCTTCAGCAAAGATGAAGGAACTCATTACAAAAATCTTGACCTTATATTGAAAACTTTAAATGCATCAAATATTAAATGCCAACTAGACAAATGCGAGTTTTTCAAAAACAAAGTAGAATTTTTAGGATTTGTTATCTCAGACAAAGGAATAGAAACGAATCCGGCAAAGGTAGAAGCCATAGCCCAAAAACTCTTAGAAAACTGAAATCATTCCTTGGACTATCAGGATATAAAAGAAGGTTTATAATGGGCTATGCTGCAATAGCTAACCCACTAACGACACTACTTAGGGGAGAAGACGGACGCATAACAAAGAGGGCTTCGTCGAGAAAAGCAATACATCTAGATAGTGAAGCCAAGAAAGCATTTGAGCAGCTAAAAAATGCGTTAATATCTGACGACGTAATACTACAATACCCTGATTTCAATAAAGAATTTACATTAACCACAGATGTCTCTGATCATGCAATATGAGCAGTACTCTTTCAATCTTACAGACCAATTGCGTTTATATCGAGAACTCTTTCAAAAACTGAAGAAGGCTATGAAACAGAGAAAAAAGAAATGTTAGCCATATGTTGTGCAGTAAAGACTTTTAAAGGTTATCTTTATGGTGGTTCCAAAGTAAACATTTATACAGATCAGAAGTCTCACTTGGATGGGTACAATAAAGAATTACTCTATAAACCAGGAAAAAAAATATTGTAGCCGATGCATTGTCTCGAGTACCAAAACAATATGAAATTAATTCAATAACAGAAACCCAACACAGTGCTCAAAGCTCTTCTCATAATCTTATTCCCAGCATTGAGGTACCGATAAACGCTTTTAAAACCCAAATTTTTATTTACAAAGAACATCCTCCTGACTACAAGTTTACCATTCCATTCCCTGGTCCATTGCTTGGTTTTTCAACCAACATATTCTGATGATGATTTAATGAGAATAATGAGAAAGTGCTTAAAGCCTTCAGTAATAAATGGAATTTACACGACAGAAGACATAATGGGACACATTCAAAGACTGTAATCCAGAACATTTCAGGTCCTTTAAAATCAGATTTACTCAAATGAAGGCAGAAGACATAACAAAAGAAACAGATCAGGATCAGATAATTTTATAGATTCACAACAGGTCTCATAGGAACGCTCGGGAAAACAAACTGCAACTATCAGAGAAATATTATTTTCCGAAAATGAGACAAAGAACAGCTACACTGGTAGAACAATGCCAGGTTTGCAAGGAAGAAAAATATGATAGGCATCCTCCAAATCCAGCAATTTCAGAAACCCCAATACCTAAGTTTCCTGGACATACACTTCATATGGACATATTCTCAACTGAAAAAAAATTAGTCTTAACAGCAATACTTAGATAAATTTTCAAAACTTGCACGAGCAAGAATAATCCAGTCAAAATCAATAAAAGATATAAGAAAACCTTTGCACGACATTTTATTTTATTATGGAGTACCCAAGTGCGTTATAGTAGATAATGAAAAGTCTCTTAATTCTGCAACTATTACTTTCAGGATGAAAGATCAGCTAAGTATAAATGTTTTGGAAGACCGCCGAACTAGATCAATAAATTGGATGGATCAGCCTGGAAATATGTCCAGATCATGATAATCTATACAAAACTATGAAATATATGCTATGAAAATAGCGTGGAATGCTCGATATATGAAAAATATGTCACAAAGCACCCCACGCTTTTCTCAACATATAATGTATCCTTAATCCTAATAATCTTAATAATCATTCATTACACCGGTCAACACGATTTTTGGGTCTGACATCTACATGTTAAATTTTAGTTTCTCCTATGACAAAAATAAGGAAAAAAAATTTTTTTCCGGTTAAAGTTTGCTCTCGTAGAAATTAGAGCAATTTTTCGATGATTTTTATATTTTTTCTACAATTTCACTATAGATTATAATTAGAAAACTATTTTTAGATACAAGAGTCGTTTTTATTAAAGATGTGTGATAAAAAATAATATATAAATCTAAAATAACAAGAAATTACTGTCTAAAAGTGAATATTTTTTTTATTTCTTTTATGCTCACATGAGCTCTCTCGTATTAAACCCCAAATACTTATCGATGTAGATCAGCCCAAAGCAAACTTAAAGAACTAAAGATTAATATTTAAGTGTTTTTCAATGTCTAGAATCAGAATTTAAACATGAGAACAGAAACCCCCAAAAAATATTTTTTTTGTTGACCGGTGTTATTATTGTTGTTGTTATACAAATAATTAGTTTTCACTTTTTAGTTTGATATGCTTTAAAAGCGTGTTTCTTAGTTTTTCTTAAACTATATTTATTTTTAATTTTTTAGTTTGATGTGAGAAACCCCAAATTTGTTAAAATATGAACTATGACATTTGATATTGGTTAAGTAAATCGATAATTAGGCAGCATTTAATATCCACTCGTAACCTTTCATTGACTAATTGTTATATTATTTGCGACCAAGCTCTATTGACGACTTTACGAATTATTACTTCTTAATCGAATCATTTCTTCTAAAGCTTCACTGTTACACGGGGTTTAAATATTAGGTAGGTAGACTATTTCTTTGTGTATTTAAAATTTTTACGAATTCTTATTTTATATTGAAATAATCTATTTTTTCTTTTATGAGATTTACCAATATTGTGAAATATAAACGAATATAACTTAAATCGTATTCTCCGCCATTAGATTCGGTGACAATTTTTGAAAAGCTCACATCGACGTGACAGCCAAAGTTTAAAAAAAAGGAGTTTTCTATTGCAATTGCTTTTCGGTGTCGTTTTGAAAACTGGTATCTGCATTTTTTTTACTACAAAAATTCTATTATAACTATTAATTTTTTTATTACCTGAAAGTCACATGTTTTGCATTATTTGATATTATTTCTTCTGGTGCGCAGTTATATATACAGAGATACCTCTCCTAACGGACACCTCTATTAGACGTACACCTCCCTTGGGAGGACATTTTTTCATGCACCAAGTTTTAAGTACAATTTTCAGAAGAAATCGCCCTCCCTTAGGCGGACACTCTCTTGGCCGGACGCGGACAGTTCATTGCTACAAAGTTGGACGAAACCCCTCTACTAAGCGGACACGAAGATCTTATCGACGGACATTGACTTCTGTTTTCATAACAAATCAATCAAAAACCTCTCTTGGGCGGACGCGAACCCCTCTTAAGCGGACAAAATATGAAAATGTGTGTATGGCGTATATATCTATAAATAACAGATTATAACAAATGAAAAAAGGGGACTCCCCGAATTCAATGTAATTAGGCTGTTCACGATAAGGTGGTTATCGGGTTATGTGGTTATGTGATTAAGTGAACAACAGCAAAATGCGGTATGACAAAATAACCAAAGTTGACCAACCTAGGCCAAAAGACCAAAAATCTTCCAGTAAATTGGCAGTCCAATAAGAAAGCATGGATGACGCGTGAAGTGATGACACAGTGGTTGAAAGAACTCGACAAAAAAATGGAGTTGGAAAACAGAAAAGTACTTTTGTTTTTAGACAACGCAGCATCCCACCCTCGAGATATACATAAGTTTGAAAAATGTTAAAATACTATTTCTGCCAAGTAACACCACTTCAGTTTGCCAGCCTTTGGATCAAGGAATTATTCAAAATTTTAAAATTCACTACCGAAACTCTCAGGTTAAAAATATTTTGGTAAGCATAGAGACTGGTTCGCCAAAAAAAAATATAAACGTTTTAGAGGCAATACATTTCATAAAAGAAGCCTAGGCAAATGTTCAACCGCGAAACCGTAAAAATTGCTTCCAAAAGGCAGGATTTGACAAAAATAGAAATCTGGCTTCTGAATTCGATCCCGAAGATGACTTGCCATTATCAATGCTGGCTTCGATTTTTGAATTATCAAAGCCCTTGGAGAATGTACTCATTCAAATCCGGATGACTTTGTCCAAATAGATAATAATGCATGGACCGAAAGCTCAGACTTCGAGTTAGACGTTATAATTGACGAAACCATAGAAACTATTGACGATAATAGTACTGATAATGAGAGTACTACCGAAGAAAGAAATGAAATTTTCTCAAACGAAACCGCATTGACTGCCGTTTCAAATTTAAAAAGATTTTGTAACGACGACCTTATTGCATTCGGATTGTTGCAAAATTTGGAAAGTCATCTGCAAAACAATTTGCTTTTAAAAAAGCAAAAAAACTTAAGCCAGTCTACAATTACCCAGTTTTTCAAGCAATGAATTTAATATTTATATTTTTATATATTACTTCATGTGAATTTACATGAAATTTATATGAATTTTTGAAGTACATAATACATACATAAATTCCTGTTTGAACAATGTTATATGATTTGTTTTGCATTTAAATCTGAAAGTGGTGAGTATTAAGGACATAATAAAATTAAAAATTTATAAAATAGCTACCCACTCCATTGAGCGGACACCTCTCATTTTTCACTGTACATGTACATATATCTATATAAAGTATACTTTCTTTAAGGATATACATATGCTATTCAAATGTCACCAAAACTAGTTTTATATAGATGTTGCATACTTTTAAGCGCATCTTTTTTTTTTAATTGAGTTATAAAATTCATAAGAAATAAAAAATTTTCCCAAAAATAATCAAATTTTAACTGTTAATATCTGTTAAACGTTTGGGTTTACGAAAAAATCATAGTAGACCTTTTTTGTAGAGCATTCAATTTCCCACAAAATCTAAGAAACAAGATATTTTTTCAAGTAGTTTGAAGCGAGATATAAATTTTTCTATCTGATAATAAGAAAAAATAGAAAACTGTATGTAGGAGGACCTTCCCGTTACAATTAAAAACTCATGTTTGGAGAGGCCTTCTTAGAGGTGTCTAGGAACCTATTTTTCCGAGTACGAAACGAAAAAAAAATTTTTTTTTTGAATCACTCTATTGCACATACAAGCGATTCCCTGGTTGAAAGCTAACATGAAGCATGAAAATATCATAATGCTGTTAGGTAAATCAATTATTTAAATAAATATTGAAAATGAAATTATTACTAATAACTTATTATAAAATAAGATTAAACTGACATAAAATTATTTTAAAAACAAGTAAGGAAGGGCTAAGTTCGGGTGTCACCGAATATTTTGTACTCTCGCATGATAAAGTGATAATCGAGATTTCATTATCCGTCATTTACATATTTTTCAAATACCGTATTTGTGTAAAGTTTTATTCCGCTATCATCATTGGTTCCTAATGTACACTTATATTATACAGAGAAGGCATCAGATGGAATTCAAAATAGCGTTATATGGGAAGAAGGCGTGGTTGTGAACCGATTTCACCCATATTTCGTACATGTCATCAGGGTGTTAATAAAATATTATATACCGAATTTCATTGAAATCGGTGAAGTAGTTCCTGAGATATGGTTTTTGGTCCATAAGTGGGCGACGCCACGTCCATTTTCAATTTAAAAAAAAGCCTGAGTGCAGCTTCCTTCTGCCATTTCTTCCGTAAAATTTAGTGTTTCTGACGTTTTTTGTTAGTCGGTTAACGCACTTTTAGTGATTTTCAACATAACCTTTGTATGGGAGGTGGGCGTGGTTATTATCCGATTTCTTCCATTTTTGAACCGTATATGGAAATGCCTGAAAGAAACGACTCTATAGAGTTTGGTTGACATAGCTGTAGTAGTTTTCGAGATATGTACAAAAAACTTAGTAGGGGGCGGGGCCACGCCCACTTTTCCAAAACAATTGCGTCCAAATATGCCCCTCCCTAATGCAATCCTTTGTGCCAAATTTCACTTTAATATCTTTATTTATGGCATAGTTATGACATTTTATAGGTTTTCGGTTTTCGCCATTTTGTGGGCGTGGCAGAGGGCCGATTTTGCCCATCTTCGAACTTAACCTTCTTATAGAGCCAAAAAATATGTACGTACCAAGTTTCATCATGATATCTCAATTTTTTTTCAAGTTACAGCTTGCACGGGCGGACGGACAGACGGACGAACGGACAGACAGACATCAGGATTTCAACTCTACTCGTCTCCCTGATCACTTTGGTATATATAACCCTATATCTGACTCTTTTAGTTTCAGGACTCACAAACAACCGTTAGGTGAACAAAACTATAATACTCTCCTTTGCAACTTTGTTGCGAGAGTATAATAATAAATAAAAGTTCAACATAATGGAACATACAATATTTCCTATGGAATATCAAAGAAATTATTTTACTTCAACATTCTCTGGTTGGGAGTATCATTATAGGAATATTTATGCCTCTTCATATTCTTAAGTATGTGAGTTGAATTTGTATACAATGGGGCGGATGCTTAACTCATTTTAACAGCTAATAAAAGTAGGGGTTACCTCATAATCATCGCGTTGAGCATGTGCTCCCAGCACATGGACAGACAAATAAGAAAAAGGACATGCTCAAATATGTTGTTGCTGAAAAATCTTTATATTCTCTGGTTCAAGTTTTACAAATTATCAAAATCGAAGTTGCACCTTCTTTATGTTCTCTGGCTGAACATTAAATGAAAGTTATGCTCAGAAATATACATTGCTATTACAGACGTATGTTGTCTCATTGCTTATATTTTTATACGTTTACATGCAATCATATTAATTGATTTGCGTATTTTTATGAATAGATGCAAAACTGATAACATTCTAATTAATTTAAGCTACTTTCAAAACTAAATTTGTGGTTAATGTGCGAATAAGAGTTATTTTTTAAATATTTCATATTTTTAACAATATAATATAATTTCATATATGAATATGTTTGTACGTATATGTATATGCTATATATGTATATGAGATATTATCGTAATACCCTATAAACCTTAATATATTACAGCAATATTATATGTAAATCACATGTCATCATTTAAATTTTCAACCTTACATACACAAACTACAAACATTGTTCTATATAACCAATAATCCTCTCAAAAAGCATCAGCAGCGTCACAAGTCAATATGGCAACCAAATAATCCATACCCAAATTTGTAGAAAAACACAAACCAACAATATTTTCTTTCATGAACATAAGAGCAATTTCAACAGGCAAAGACGATTCATTCATAAAAGCAAACACTATTACATCACCCCGAATATGACTTTGCCAACAAGCGTCGTTGTTGTTGTTGCTGCTGATGTTTCTTCCAAAATTAAAGAAAGGGAAAAGTGTCAACATCGCAAACCCTCAAAGCACAGAAAAAAGTGGCAACATAGCTCTTGTCGATTTAAAATATTTTACAATTCTGAATTATTTTTTCACGGCTCGCTTGATATAAAATATAAAGAAAATATTTATAAACTATATGCAGAGTCCTTTGCGCATTGCAACTATACGAATCTGTAAGCATACATTTCTAAACATTGAAACTAGCATAATTTTTCTAATTTAACACTGAAAATTCTGAATTCTTTTATTTTTCTATTATTATTTTCGTTCCACTGATGTAAGCTTTGGTAAAACACGCCAATAATTTTTTTTGGTGAAACACGCTCATATAAAAACCTTCGAAAAATGAAATATCGCAAAATTGGCAACGCCGTGAAACTTCTCTATGATATACGTTATCTATTTTTATGTTTAAAAACAAACGTTTTCAATGCAGGCATGTATGTATATACTTACGATATTTCAAAACCAGTGTTTCATTTTGTTATTTTGTACACTTAAAAATCAATGAATAAAAGCAATTGCAAAAGATTAAGGCTTAAAAATACTATATCTCTAAAATTTACAAGATTAAACCGAAAATGTTCAAGTAAAATATCCTGATATCTTAACGAAATTCCAATATCTTAGACCACCGGAATGTATTTCAGCCTACAAAAATAGTGCATACAATGCATAAGTTTGCAAAATATATCAGAATATAGCAAATAAATGCAAAATAAATTTAATTTAAATTTTATTCTTCCAAATATATTTCATCCCCTTCAAAGTAATCCCCTCCCGATGCAATGCACTTATGCCAACGGATTTTCCAATCTTCGAAACACTGGTTGTATTCACTTTCCGGGATGGCCTTCAGTTCCGTCTTCGCTGCGGCTTGAATCTCCTCTATCGTATAAAAACAGTCTCCCCGGAGCGGTCTTTTGAGCTTGGTGAATAGCCAGAAGTCGCACGGTGCCAGATCAGGTGAATACGGTGGTTGCGGAACGACATGGGTTGATTTTTTTGCGAAATGATCACGAATTACGAGGGCAGTATGGGATGGTGATTTATCGTGGTGTAAAAACCAAGAATTGTCTTTCCACAATTCCGGCCTTTTTAGGCGGATAGCGTTACGCAAACGACGCATAACGTTCAAATAATATTCCTTGTTGACTGTTTGACTGGTTAGCAGGAATTCATAATGCACAACACCACGATAATCGAAGAAAACAGTCAGCATGACCTTCATTTTTGAGCGACTTTGGCACGATTTTTTTTGGTCTCGGCTCTCTTTTGGCACGATATTCGCTCGATTGATCAGTTCTTTCGGGGTCGTAAGCATAGATCCAAGTCCCATCGCCAGTTATAATGCGTTTCATGACACTCTGGTAGTCGGAAAGCATCGTTTCACACACTTCAACGCGACGCCTTTTTTCCAAAAAATTCAATGTTTTTGGTACCAGTCGAGATTTGACGCGCTTGAGGCCCAAAACATCCTTCCAAATGGTATTGGCTGAGCCTTTCGATATGCCAACTTCATCAGCAAGGTCTCTAATTGTTTTTTTTT
>NW_024395977.1:84903-151926 GCF_016617805.1 Bactrocera tryoni | reverse complement strand
AGAAGTTATACTTCTTATACGAGTTCGGAAAAGGTTGCGATAGATTCAGGTTGCGCAACCTTGCTCAATATGAATCTACGCAACCTTGTCTGCGAAGATGTTCGAGCAGCAAGCGAAGCGGTGACAATCGGCGATCGTTTGTTCGTTTCTTTCGGCACAGCTCGGCTTTTCTACCAACAACACAATGTTGCCATGCTTATGCTGTTGTTGTTTTTGTAGAACAATGTTTCAATTTTTGGTTGGTGACATATTCAATTAAAAATAAATTCTGTTGGGATTCGAACCTTCGTACCTACGTGTTCGTCGTATCCTTTGAAGCGCTTACCACCTAGACCACCGTTTACACTTGTGTTACGTTGTCCTAATTATGGTTTGGTTATGCATGAAAGAAATATACAATGGATCGCCGATTGTTACCTCTTTCCTTGCTGCTGCTGCGCATATGTATGTTTGTATGCTTGTGCACTATTGAAGTTATGCTTCTTTTTCTTTCGTTTGTCTTTCATTTCTGCGAATTCTCAACTACTATTTTGAGTATATTTTGGTTAAATACTCTGCGTTGGCCATAGGAAAATTAAGGCTATACTTTACAGGATCATTTCTGTAGTTGGTCTTCATTTACATTTTTTGGAAATCGACCCGCAATGACGAAGTATATCGTTTTATCAGACAGCGTGAGGTTTAAGAAGTTCATTTCTAATTTTGTCTTGTGGCATATTAGAAATGATGTTTCTCCGAAAATCTTTCGCTTACAACGGATAAAACAACTTCTGAGTGGTGATTTTAATGAATAAATTCCTTTTGGTTGAAATGCTCTGCGTTGACCGTTGAAAAGTTAAGACTATACTTCTCAGGATCATTTATTTCTTCAAAGAAATTAATGACCTTTAGAAATATGCATATTTGCATTATTTCGTTGTCATTTCCATATTCGTAGCAATATAATTTCTATGGCATAAGTAAAGTAATGGCCGCCGATTGTCACCCCTTGCCGCTGTAGCAGCTTCGCCTACAAACATGAGTAAATATGTATGTATGTACACTCGCCAGAAAAATTATCTGTACACCTCGATATGAAAACAATAAGCTGAGAAATTTGTGTTCAAATAACTCATTATGTATGAAAATTATATACAAAAGTTTTATTTAGTATTTCTTTTACATTTTGCAAAGGTTTTTTTTAGACATTCACATTAAAAGCAAATTCGCAGAACAAAAACAAAACAACTCGCTTAAATTAAACGGAAAAAGTATCCGTACACATCATAACGGGGTATTCCCCTTGTTATATGGTGACAAATACATTCACATAAGCGCTTATATTGTAGTGTATAATTGATCTCGCTTTGAACAGTTCACTTTAAAGTTATTAGAATTTTTTCTTTGTGCAAAAATTCGCGATGGCCCCAAGAAATTAGTGCTGGCGAAAGAGAAAGTATTCTTAAACTCAGAAAAGAGGGCAAATCATTCAGGGAAATAGGTAAAATAATAGGAAGACCTCATTCTTCTGTGCAGTATGTCGTGCAAGCATTCAAAAAAACTAACTTGATTGTGTCACAACCACGTTCTGGTCGTCCAAGTATATTGACCGTTCGAGAAAAACGAACAATATTACAGTCAGTAAGAGCAAATCCTCGCCTTACTGCCTCGCAAATTTGTGAAAACATTAAAAATTCATTTGACAAGGATCTCCATGAAGATACTCTACGAAAATTTTTGAAGAAAGATGGGTATCACACACGTGTAGCACGCAGGAAGCCCTTTATTTCCGAAGTGAACAGAAAGAGACGTTTGGATTTTGCCAAAAAACATATAAGCCAGCCTCGAGAGTTTTGGGAACGTGTCTTATTCAGCGACGAAAGCAAGTTTTGTACTTTTGGGATTAAAGGAAAAAAGTTGGTGTGGCGCAAGAGTGGTACTGCACTTGATAAAGAAAATCTTTTACGGCGGCGTGATGGTCTGGGGGTGTATGGCGGCAGGAGGAGCAGGCAGACTTGTTTTTATAGATTCAATAATGGATCAATTCGGCTATTTAAGCATTTTGAAAAGTAATTTGAAGGATAGTGCTCAGCAGTTGGGTCTTGGTGATGATTTTTGGTTTCAACAGGATAATGATCCAAAGCACACAGCACACAATGTAAAGCTTTGGTTGCTCTATAACATAAAAAACCAATTGCGCCCGCCACCTCAATCTCCAGACCTTAATCCCATCGAGCATTTGTGGGATTTACTGGAGCGCAGAATCCGCCAACACACCATAACCACCAAAGAAGTGCTCAAAAATGTGATCATGGACGAATGGGCCGAAATTACAAATCATGCCACATCCAAACTGGTTCATTCAATGCAAAGGCATGCTCGGGGAGATGTTACGGCCTCTGTTTTTATGAATGAAGCGAGATCGCTTGTGGAATTTGCGCCTGCGTTCATGAATGAAATCGTTTTTGTTGTAAAATTTACTACACTTGTTCTTCGCCAATTTGGCTGCCATATTGACTTGTGAAGATCAATTTTTTGTTGGGGACATATTCATATGTGTACGCATATGTTTGTTTGTATGCTTGTGCATTATTCGGCAATGTATGCAAATATATGTACATATAAGTATATATGAATGTATGAACATGCAAGTCAATGCGCGCACATGTAATAAGTATATTGATAAGTGATGAAAATATGATTTCAATTTCTGAACGCGCACATGCGTATACATACACTCATATGATCATGTGCAGATACACAAGATAGGATAGAAGATGTATGCCTTTTAACATCGTATACTATACAAATAAATATTTTTCTTATTTATAGAAATTAAATTTATCACAGCAATATACATAATATATGTACATATACATAATTATCAAATGTGAATTTAAGGATGATGGAGTCATGTGTAGAAGTTCACGCAAGTGAGGAAAGTTCTCTGATCGCCATTCACTTGGGAGTGGCCAGAAACGATTCTTTTACACATGGCTCAAGCAGCTCACTACTTCCGGTCTTTGACCAAGTATCCTCTGGGTAGCCTAAGAACATCCGTTCGAAGGCGAGCTAAAGTGAGAAGGCGAAACATTCCCTACAAGGGTTGTGCGCTGGGTTTGGGACCCGCCACGTAAAAAACACCCCCAGTGAAGAGCTACAACCAGCCTCGGATGAGAGACCCCCCTTTTGATGATGACCATGGCAAACGAAATAAGGACTACGAATTGAGGGCATGCACCTGGAATGTCCGGTCCCTTAATTGGGAAGGTGCCGCTGCCCAGCTGGTTGATGTCCTCGTAAAGACAAAGGCTGACATCACCGCCGTCCAAGAAATGCGATGGACGAGACAAGGACAGAGACGAGTAGGTCCTTGTGACATTTACTACAGTGGCCATATAAAGGAGCGCAAGTTTGGTGTAGGATTCGTGGTGGGAGAGAGACTCCGTCGCCGAGTACTATCATTCACTGCGGTGAATGAACGTCTAGCCACAATCCGCATCAAAGCGAGGTTCTTCAACATATCGCTGATTTGCGCCCACGCCCCGACGGAAGAGAAGGACGATGTCGGACCAAAGATGCCTTCTATGAGCGCTTGGAGCGCGCTTATGAGAGCTGCCCCCGCCACGATGTCAAAATCGTGCTTGGCGACTTTAACGCCAGGGTGGGCAAAGAAGGTATATTTGGCACTACGGTCGGTAAATTCAGCCTCCACGACGAAACATCCCCAAATGGGTTGAGGCTGATTGACTTCGCCGGGGCCCGAAATATGGTTATCTGTAGTACTAGATTCCAGCATAAGAAGATTCATCAAGCTACCTGGCTGTCTCCGGATCGAAAAACTACCAACCAGATCGATCATGTTGTGATAGACGGAAGACACGTCTCCAGTGTTTTAGAATGTGCGTGCGCTCCGAGGTCCTAACATCGACTCGGACCACTATCTTGTTGCAGCTAAGATTCGCACCCGCCTCTGTGCAGCAAAAACGCGCGCCACCAAACACAAGGAAGGTTCGACGTCGAGAGCTGCAATCACAACAGACTGCCGAACGATTTTCTACTCGGCTTGCACTCCTGCTCTCTGAGAGCACTCGTCAACAACTCGATATAAGGGAACTGTGGGACGGCATTTCAAACTCCTTACGTACAGCTGCAACCGAAACCATTGGTTTTCGGAAAGTGCAAAAGAACAGCTGGTACGACGAGGAGTGCCGTGGCGCAGCGGAGAGAAAAACAGGCTGCCCTACTCTCGCAACGTTACGATCGACCACTACACGTGCGGGATGGGATAGATACCGAGTTGAAGAGGGAAGCGAGACGCATTTGTAGACAGAAGAGAAAGAGGCTGAAATGCGTGAGTACGAAGAGCTTGATAAGCTGGCCGACAGGGGTAATGCTCGAAAATTCTACGAAAAAATGCGGCGGCTTACGGAAGGTTTCAAGACCGGAGCGTATTCCTGTAGAACCCCCAAAGGTGATCTAGTCACTGATGCCCAGAGCATACTTAAATTATGGAGGGAACACTTCTCCAGCCTGCTGAAGGGGCAGTGAACGCACAACACCAGGAGAAGGAGAACCCGATTCCCCAATCGATGACGATGGAGCAGACGTTCCATTACCCGACCATGAAGAAGTTCGAATAGCAATTGCCCGCCTCAAGAACAACAAAGCGGCAGGGGCCGACGGATTGCCGGCCGAGCTATTCAAACACGGCGGCGAAGAACTGATAAGGTGCATGCATCAGCTTCTTTGTAAAATATGGTCGGACGAAAGCATGCCCAACGATTGGAATTTAAGTGTGCTATGCCCAATCCATAAAAAAGGAGACCCCACAATCTGCGCCAACTACCGTGGGATTAGCCTCCTCAACATCGCATATAAGGTTCTATCGAGCGTATTGTGTGAAAGATTAAAGCCCACCGTCAACAAACTGATTGGACCTTATCAGTGTGGCTTCAGACCTGGCAAATCAACAGCCGACCAGATATTCACCATGCGCCAATTCTTGGAAAAGCACGAAAAGGAGCTGCCTTTATGCCGCGATGTCTGAATTTGGTATCCCCGCAAAACTAATACGGCTTTGTAAACTGACGTTGAGTAACACCAAAAGCTCCGTCAGGATCGGGAAGGACCTCTCCGAGCCGTTCGATACCAAACGAGGTTTCAGACAAGGCGATTCCCTATCGTGCGACTTTTTCAACCTGCTTTTGGAGAAAATAGTTCGAGCCGCAGAACTAAATAGAGAAGGTACCATCTTCTATAAGAGTGTACAGCTGTTGGCGTATGCCGATGATATTGATATCATCGGCCTCAACACCCGCGCCGTTAGTTCTGATTTCTCCAGGCTGGACAAGGAAGCACAGAAAATGGGTCTGGCAGTGAACGAGGGCAAGACGAAATATCTCCTGTCATCAAACAAACAGTCGTCGCATTCGCGACTTGGCTCTCACATCACTGTTGACAGTCATAACTTTGAAGTCGTAGATAAATTCGTCTATCTTGGAACCAGCATAAACACCACCAACAATGTCAGCCTAGAAATCCAACGCAGGATAACTCTTGCCAACAGGTGCTACTTCGGACTGAGTAGGCAATTGAGAAGCAAAGTCCTCTCTCGACAAACAAAAACCAAACTCTATAAGTCACTCATAATTCCCGTCCTGCTGTATGGTGCAGAGTCTTGGACGATGTCAACAACGGGTGAGTCGACGTTGCGAGTTTTCGAGAGAAAAGTTCTGCGAAAGATTTATGGTTCTTTGCGCGTTAGCCACGGCGAATACCGCATTCGATGGAACGATGAGCTGTACGAGATATACGACGACATCGACATAGTTCAGCGAATTAAAAGACAGCGGCTACGCTGGCTAGGTCATGTTGTCCGGATGGACGAAAACACTCCAGCTCTGAAAATATTCGACGCAGTACCCGCCGGGGGAAGCAGAGGAAGAGGAAGATCTCCACTCCGTTGGAAGGACCAAGTGGAGAAGGACCTGGCTTCGCTTGGAATATCCAATTGGCGCCACGTAGCGAGAAGAAGAAACGACTGGCGCGCTGTTGTTAACTCGGCTATAATCGCTTAAGCGGTTTCTACGCCAATTAAGAAGAAGAAGAATTTAAGTTTTCTAGTTTTCTAGTTTTCTTTCATACAAAATGATATGCATTTCTTGGAATATCACTAAGAAGTATAACTTCATCCGCGCGTAGGGACTCCACGCACCTTTTTTTTTTTTGTATACGCAATGTATCAAATAACGAACGAATTTCGTTTTACTTATTCCCGGTGCTTATGTATTTAGCTACTAGTTTGTTCTTGTTTTTGTTTTTTATTTTATTCAATGTTTCGTACTCGTTAGAAAATATTTGCGTATACGAGCGATAATGCAAAATGGAGAAAAAGGTTGATGACCTTTGTATATAAGTTTGCACAATATGTGCGTGTTTATGTGCATACGTAAGATGCTAAAAATTAATTTTTTGTTTTGTTTGCAATCCTGCTTGCTTGTGCTTTAACAAGAACAAGGGGTATTGCTGGACGGGTGCCGATTTCGCCTTTGAATATAAGTATGTGTGTGTGAACACTTGAAAATGGCAATACTTATGTATTTGCTTTTTCCTGAAATTTTTTGTATTATTTTGACCGTAATTTTTTTTTTTTAATTATTAATTAATTGTTAAATTTTAATTTAATTTTGCACCCTATGTAGGTTGTATATACCGGCATAGGCAAATTGCATGCCGTATATACATATGTACGTGCGTATATTATTTGCCGTACGGATAACGCGGGAATAGAGAATCGGCGAAGCCCAGGTATGCACTTTTGGTTAATATGTAAAAATTTTAGTTATGCTGTTTATACATATGTACATTCATGTGGGTGTATGTCGCATTAATTTTGTTTCTCACTTTGCTTCGGAATTTAAGGTATGTACATATGTAAGTGGTAACTATTGGCATATATGTATGTATGTTTGGTTTTGTTAGTTTTCTTTTCTCTTTTTAAATTTCGCAATTGCCTAGCTTACTTTTTGCGCAATCCGGCTTATACTGTTTTGAGTATAAGGGGTATGCCGGAAAATTTTGTCAAGTGAATACTTGAAATTTGTTTTTTTATTTTTTTTTTTTGATTTTTAGTGTTGTGTGTTAGTATCTGCTTCCTGTCCGTTTCTTTTCCGTTTTTGGTGTTTGTTCCGCAGGATTAAGTTTCCCTTCGTTGGTTGGCTTATTCTTTTTTATATGTGTATATATGTTTGTATGTATATGTCAACTGACGGAACTTTTTTTTCATACATATTTTACGTTCCTTGAAATTTTTTTTTTTGTATATGTATATTTTTTTTTTTTGTATATGTATATATGTGCTAGCGTATGCCGATGATATTGATATCATCGGCCTTAACACCCGCGCCGTTAGTTCTGATTTCTCCAGACTGGACAAGGAAGCACAGAAAATGGGTCTGGCAGTGAACGAGGGCAAGACGAAATATCTCCTGTTATCAAACAAACAGTCGTCGCATTCGCGACTTGGCTCTCACGTCACTGTTGACAGTCATAACTTTGAAGTCGTAGATAATTTCGTCTATCTTGGAACCAGCGTAAACACCACCAACAATGTCAGCCTAGAAATCCAACGTAGGATAACTCTTGCCAACAGGTGCTACTTCGGACTGAGTACGCAATTGAGAAGCAAAGTCCTCTCTCGACAAACAAAAACCAAACTCTATAAGTCACTGATAATTCTCGTCCTGCTATATGGTGCAGAGGATTGGACGATGTCAACAACGGATGAGTCGACGTTGCGAGTTTTCGAAAGAAAAGACAGCGGCTCCGCTGGCTAGGTCATGTTGTCCGGATGGATGAAAACTCTCCAGCTCTGAAAGTATTCGACGCAGTACCCGCCGGGGGAGGCAGAGAAAGAGGAAGACCTCCACTCCGTTGGAAGGACCAGGTGGAGAAGGACCTGGCTACGCTTGGAATATCCAATTGGCGCCACGTAGCGAAAAGAAGGAACGACTGGCGCGCTGTTGTTAACTCGGCTATAATCGCGTAAGCGGTGTCAACCAATTAAGAAGAAGAAGATATATGTGTATCTGTCACCGCACCTTTTTTTTTTGAAATAGAAGACAATTTTTTTTCATATGTAAATTAACATGTATTTGTCACCGCACCTTTAATTTTTTGTATTTTTGTATGTGTCACTTTAATGATTTGCCGCTTGAATCTTTTTATTGTTTTTTTTTTTCCAAATAGTGCCTTTCTATCCGGCTCGAAGGACCAATGTTTGAAGTAGCACTGTTTGAGTAGGTGCCCACTTCACTTTGTCGTTGACACACTTACCACTTTCACAAATTGCAATAAAACACACGGTTGAGGTATATAAAAGTAATTTCAATGCTGATTTGATATTTTATTAGTTTCGATTTTCCAATGGCTTTAAAACAGGGGATGTTGAGTGTGATGTGAATAATACTTCGGAACTATTAATACAAGTTTGTCTTAATTTAAACCAAAATGCGCGAGGACCACAGTGGCGATGCGTTAGCTTCGATTACAGATCAAAACGAGACTGATCTTAAACTTTTTAGTTGACCCTTTTCACCAGTGTTTTATGTGTTTGCGTGTGTGGATGTCCTCTCGCGTGTGGGTAGTGTTGATGTGTGGGTCCTGTGGAATGTAGGTTCGGTGTGTGTGGTGTATGGGTGGTGGTGGTGTATTCGTGTAGTGGCATTAGGGGGGGGGCGGTTTATCTCATTTAGCCACGAATATTGACAGTTTACTAGACTTACTTGGACGTGCACAATATTTCTCAACTTTGGATTTGGCGAAAGTCTTTCACAAACTTTTTGCTAAAGAAGAAGACCGGTTGAAAACTGCATTTTCCAAACCCCGTGGACATTATAAGTATGTGCTCCAGCAACGTTCAAAGGTTAATTAATCGGGTAGTAAAAGACTTAATCAATAAAATATATGCAGTATTTGGATGATATACTCATACTTTCCACAAGTTTGAGCGAACACATTGAAAGTATTAAATAAGTTATGACCAAGTTAAGAGAAGCAGAATTAAAAATACAAATAAATAAATGTAAATTTTTCTCTAAGGAAACTCTTTATCTGGGTCACGTTTTGACACCCGGTGTAAAGTTAAATCCCGAAAAAATTAAACATACATATTATTATGTTGGGCTTAAAGATTCCAAAAACCATTAAACAAATTAAGTCATTTCTGAGTATATGTGGTTATTATAGGAAATTCTCAGGGATTTTGCGAATGTAGCATATCCAATGGTAAAATTTCTTAAAAAAGACGCTAAAAATAATACAATTTTTTTTTATTGAAACGTAATAAATGATGGTTTTACATTTCATTGAAATTGCAACTAGTGATAAATTTAAACTAACAAGCAATATTTTTCTCAATGTATAAAGTAAAACAATAAAAGCTGTAATAAGAAGCTTTTCTTTTTTAAACTAAATGTAACAACTAAATATAATCATATTTGTTATTTCCTTAGATTCGCAATAGATCATGAAACGTAGTTCTTTTCAATCTGTGCCTGCTATTTGTGGTTTCTCTCAGTTGCCGGGCTTCAGCGTTTACGTGATTTTGTAACCTTGTAGCATGTTTCGATGCCGTTTCGTGAATGACTACCCGAACCATTTTTATGCGGAGATCACGATGTAGATCTGAATTGCGTATGTACCACGGGGCATTTACAATTTTTCTCAGAACCTTTTTTTGGAATCTTTGCACCGCTTCGACGTATAACGGTGCAGCGCATCCCCATAGTTGAATTCCGTATGTCCAAATGGGCTTTAGCGTTTGGTTGTAGACTAGGATTTTATTTGAGGTAATGAAGATTGCGTTCTGTGTGACGTCTCAACTTTATTTTTGCCGGTTGTAATGATGCAGGTATCATCTGCAAATGTGGCGATTGCGCAGCTTGGTGGCGTAGGAATGTCGCTAGTAAATAAAATGTATAAGAGTGGACCCAGGACACTTCCTTGGGGTACACCTGTTTTTATCGGCTGTAACGAAGTATATGATTGTCCCTGCTTGATTCTGAAGTAGCGGTTGTTCAGATAGGAGTCAACTAGATCGGTTAGACACTGTGGAAAGTGAAGTCTTAATTTAAGAAGTAAGCCATGGTGGCATACTCTATCGAACGCTTGCGATACGTCAAGGAAAACAGCTGTGCAATTGTGCTTTTTTTCCCTCGCATCTTCAATTATGCTCGTTATTCGATGAACTTGATCGATTGTGGAATGTTGAGAATCCATATTGATAAATGGGTATAAGTTCCTTTTCTTCAATTATGTTCTGAAGTCTTCTTATGATTACAGCTTCAAGTAGTTTGGAAAAGATAGGCAACAGTGAAATTGGACGATATGACGAGGCTTCATGTGCGCTTTTGCCAGGTTTTTGTACCATAATGATTTCAGATACTTTCCATGACATTGGGACGTATCTGAGATTTAAGCAAGCGTTTATTATCGTCGTAAGCTTTGCTATTGCTTTTCGCGTTAGATTTCTTAGTACATCAGCAGTCACCAAGTCTAAGTCGGGAGCCTTTTTTGGTTTAAATATACTTTTAATAATATTTTCTACTTCTTTATTTGTTGTTGGTTGGATTTCACCCACGTATTGCGATTCTTGCAGCTGTGGTAGGGTTCCATTGACCACAAAAGGACTAAATGTTTATGTTAGTTTCTCTGAGAAAACTTTCGCTTTTTCCTCATCGCTTCTGGCCCAGGAGATATAATAATAATGTAAAATAATATAAATGATCCAAATTTTATTAATTCATTTGAAAAGCTGAAACGAATCATTACGGAAGCCCTGGTACTAAAGTATCCTGATTTTAATAAACATTTTGAATTGGCCACTTACGCAAGCTCTTGTTCAAAGCAGCAGTGCTGCAACAAGACAAGCACAATATATGTTTCACCAGTAGAACCTTAAGTGATCATGAGCGTAATTATTCGGTCACGGAGAAAGAGCTCTTAGCCATTGTTTGGGCTGTTGGCTATTTTCCACCATATTTGTATGGAGTTAAGTTTACCATTTCTTCTGATCATCAGCCACCCAAGTGGTTGCACACAAAAACGCATGGAAAAGTCGCTAGTCCAAGACTTTACCGGTGGTTAATTAAGTTAAACGACTATAATATGAATATATGTAGATTACATAAAGGGGAGAGATAATCACGTAGCAGACTTCTTAAGCAGAATAAATTCTGTCCCCCACGAAATAAATTTTGGTAGTTTCGGTAGCACAAATTCTTTTATAAGAATATAAATGACGATGCAATGACAATCCATTCGCAACAATAAGACTTAAATGACCATATTGGCATTTTAGATACAGTGGTTAATAGATTTCCAATGCCAATTGTTTTAACAAATACGAAAGTAAAGGAATGAAATAATTAATGATAAGAAATAAATATATATAAATTTAGAAGATGTTAATAGTGATTTATTTCAACATATAACAAATGACGGCAAAAAAATAATAATAATTTACAAAATAAGATAATAAAGTTATATAAATATGAACCGAATGTGAAGTTTTTAAGTGTTCTTACATGGCAAAAGATATGGTTTCAGAGGAGCAAACATTTAAACAAATTGACTTGTGCCACAGAAATGAGACACGACATGCTGGTATTAGCAGAGAACGTATAATATAGAGAAGGTTCAACTACGGACAAGCGTGTGAACTGTCAAGAGCCATGAATTTTCTATTAGTGGATTTCACCACTTTTGGCTCGGCAGGAGAAATTTTAACAGAAATGAGTGAACAGAGCTGAGCATTGAATGACAATAATGCTCAGAAATATACATTGCTTTTACAGACGATTGTTGGCCTTTTGGCTTATATTTTTATACTTTTACATGCTATCATATCAATTGATATGAATATAATTTTGCAAATTTTTGTGAATTCATGCAAAATTGATAGCATTATTATTAAATTATGCTATTTTCATGGTAATATTTGTAGTTAATGGGCAAATGAGCTACCTTTTAAACATTCCTTATCTTTGATAATATTATATAATTTCGTATGCATGTATGTATATATGCTATATACATATATGAAATATTATCGTAATATCCTAAAAACATAATATATTACCATAATAATATACGAAATCATACCTCTTATCATTTAAAACTTTCATACGCATCTATCCTGGAGATATGTATGCAAGTACAAATCAATTTCAAATCAAGATATTATCATTTATCAGTAATAAATATTACTGTATATTTACATACATGCGTATGACATTCCCACACAAATAATGCACACACAATGTACATATATACATACATATCTGTATACAAATGTAAATATGTCACTCGCAAAAACTTCAAATATTGTTCAACAAAAACAACAATCGTCTAAAACATCATCACACATACTTATATACGTACACATGTAAATACATATGTATGTGCGTATGACATTCCCACATAAACAATGCATACACAACATACATACTTACATGCGTTCACATGTGGATATGTCACCCGCAAAAATTCTACAAAAACAACAATCGTTTGGAAAAGCATCAGAAACCAATATGGCAGCCAAATTGCCGACGTCAAAATTTGTAGTAAATTACACAACAACAAAATTTTCATTCATGAACGCAAATGTACTTTCGAAAAGCATATTCGATTCACATCTCCCCGAGCATGCCTTGCCTACAAGCGTCTTTTCGCGACGATTTCAAAAGCTAAAAATCATAAATTGAATATATTTCTGAAATGTATGGGAAGAAAAAAGTGACAACCTCGGAAATATAAGTATTAAAAAATATTAGAATAAAATAGACAACATAGTTTATTTGTCGAATTTCAAGTCTAGAAATTTTTCAAAGAAAATATTTAATATTCTTCTGATTTTTGTGTACAGTCAGTCCCGGTTAAGTAGTACTCCGCTTAAATGAAAATCATCCGTCTTAACTGCCTATGTCTTGCTGCATCTCACGGTTTGTTTTTTGAAAAACATAGAAATTATTGTTTTAAGTACCACTCGCTTATGTACCATATTATATTTTTATTTTTGAGAAACCACAAGGATCTGTATCTTTGATTGTGGCACATAACCGGGATTGACTGTATTTGTCAAGGAATGTGAAAAATATTTTGTAATTCTGAAATATTTTTACGCAGCTGCGTCGATATGTATGCAAGCTCACGCACAAACATACATATTTACGCTGGTTTGTTGGCGGAGCTGTACAGCGGCAAGGGAAGCGGTGACAAACGGCGGCCATTCGTTTATTTTTTTCGGCACAGCTCATTGGTTGTCCGTGTCAACGGAGTTTTTGTATGAAACAATGATTGTATATATTTACATACAAAGTTGTGTGTAGACAAATGTACAAACATTATGCGAATGATTGTTTCAAATTTGTTTACATGAACACAAAATTACATGCATAAGTATGTGAACTTTATGCGTACGGTTTTTTAAAATCTGGTTACATGCACACATAATTATATGCATATGACTTTTAAGATTTTATCAAAACGGGATTTTATCAAAAAAAATTTTATCATTACGTGTACGGTTTTTAAAAATCTGTTTATATGTATGCACATGTAATTACAACCATATGCGAATATGTGCGTCGGCTTGGTCTTCAAGATGTTATCAAAATCTCTAATGCCCAATATACATGTATCTATATTTATTTAGGTAATAATGGAAATATGACTTTATTATAAATTCCAACAGATTTAATGGAATTTATCATTAAATAGGTCAAATTGCGAATGCATATGTATGTACATAGATAAGTTTGTTATCAAATACATATATGGAGAATATCTATAAATGATATCCATAGTCGTTTGCGCATTGTAAACACGCGAATCTGTAAGCGTACATTTGTAAACATTGAAATTAGCATCACTTTTCTCATTTAACAATGAAAATGCTCAATTCTGCTATTTTCGATCCCTTCATGTTAAATATTGGTGAAATCCGCTAATAATATTTTTGTGGTGAAATCCACTAATAGAAAAAATAACTTAACATTTCACGAAACCTATAAATAAAAGGAATTTGTATAGAGAAAATTATAAGGAAAACAGAAAATAAGGTTGTATTAAAAATTATAAAAATCTACGTCACAAAGAAAAAGCAAAATTTATAAAAGGTAAATTGGATAATGCACATATTACAAATATTAAAAGGCAAAATAAATTTGCAGACAAATTTAATATTGAAGAGATTTAGTTAAGTTATAAGTAAGACAATGATATATGAATTTTAAGTTTTTAGGCTAATGGTATGGTCTCGGTATTCGACAAATTTAACGATGGGGAAGTTACACATATATTTAACAATAACATCAATTAAGTTTCCCTTTCTCTTTAGCTTTGCTAATGTAGCAACAATATAACGACTCTCTATTCTCTCTATTTAATTATATTTTATTTAACAACAACAACCTCATTTGGCATACTCTCGCTACTCTATATTAATTCATCATACCATTATTGAATATCTGCGTTCTTTCTTACATTCAAGGTTTATTAGAGATAAGTAAAATTTAAATTATTTAGTGTATTTCACTCCTGCTGTCGTGTAGTTGTGCAGCTGTCTAAATAACGGTGTTCATAAGACCGTGTGTATTTTAATATTTGAGAGATGTCGCTTGAAGTCTGTCGCTCTCTATGTGTTCAGCACGTTAAACTTATTGTTACTTTTGTTCAGAGAGTGGGAAATATGTAACACATGGCCATTTGATGTCCTTCCTTTAACCAATTGCAAATGTGGCATGCTGTCCTGTTCAAAGTTACTGTTATATGCTTATCTTGTTTTTTATGTTTGTGTTAACAAAATTAAATACATTTCTTGTCAAATCTCTTTACAATAGGGATATTCTCTTGCTATTGCTAAACCCTTGCACGGTGCACGAATTGCAGAATTTTCCACTAGATTTTGCAATGGGTGCTCTCTTGGCCTTGCATATTTCGGTATAAGATTTTTGCATTTTGTGTTATCGCGCAATCTTGCAAGAGCAAGAGAATCCCCTTAATATGTTTCCCCGCATCTCGGGTTTATGGCATATTAATTGTCAAATCTATTGCAATTGCCGTTGGAAAATACTTTTGTCTACAAAAGGATTTTCTTGGAAAATAATAATTGCAGCATGATTTTTATATACGAATTAAATTAAAAAATTTAATATGAGCCATGATATTTTGATTTAATAATCTTAAATTTAAGATTTATTTGACATTTTGTATAGTTTTTCTGCTAATTAACAATATTAAACTAAATATTATTATTTTAGAAAAATATATTAAATTATTTAGAAAATGTACTTATTGTTTCGTTTTTTATTTTCATTATTTAACGCAATCGTCTTAATACTCGCGCTACTACGCTTAAAATTACCGAAAGTGACGTCGGTATATACATACATATGTATGTATGTATGTAAGTGAGCTGTGTTGACTCTTCGAAATACAATACATTTTTGCCTGTCGAGATGCCCCGTTAATGGCCGAATTCACAGTTATTAGTTAAAAATTTGAAGAGTGTTAGGTAAGTTGGTAATTTTGTTTAATTTTTAACATTTTGTTAGTATTTATTAAATTATAATATTTTCAGAACAGGAAAAATGGAAGAACTATTAAATATATTTGATAGAATATTGAAATTTCTTATAGCCACACATATTTCCTCGGCAAATCTTATAACTTGCACCGGCAGTCTTTCAACAATTGCGCCCAAGAGTCTTGGGGGCCAGTTGTAGAAGCCATCAAACATCTCAACTCAAATCTGCCAACAACACTTACATATTTACAGGCTAGGTCGGTAAGTAAAAGTTTAAAGATGCAGTTAGTAGCGTTTTTAAAAATCGTGGATTCTACGAATTCAATGCAACAATTCGACTTTTAGATTTGGGTGCGTCCCAGTGTGAAACACAACGTGCTATACCAAAGATGATAAGTAAGAACTAACACGACAGAAACGCATATTAGAGAGTGCAGCTAGTAATCTCAATAAGGAAATGCGATTGGACTCCGTGTTATTTGAAAATTTAGTGTAAGTGAAAATTATGTGCAATAGTGATTATGAGTATCATTATTGTTGATTGTGGCTTTATATACCTGTGTGTTACAAAGCGTTTTTATTGTTTATTTTTTTAGTTTCTACAAAAAAAAAAGGTTGCGCAGAGTTTGGGCGAATCTGCTAAACAGGTAAACATGGCTCCGTTATGCCTAAATTAACTATTTGTTTGTTTATTTAGTGTTTTTATGTGCTTTTAGATGACACTCAGTACTTTCCAATTTTCTGGTTATCTGGTTATGTGTATATCATTATATGTTGTTTGTATGTACTTATGTATATATGTTTCTAATTGCAGATAAAATTCTGATGAGCTTTGAACAATTGCGTGCCCAACTAAGGGGGAAGCATACCACTGTATATGTATAAGGTTTTTTGAGTCACTTAAACTTAAATAGTGAAAATGCATTCCTTTTAACTAATATGAAATATGCAAGTGACAATTTATTTTTACCACAAATTTTATTTACACTTAATGAAAAACTTAATTAAATGGTCAAATGAATATGTGCGTGATCGCTGTTGAACTTGGTGATATATAAATAGATCGGGATCGTGGCTGATCCAAAGCTGTACGTAGAAGGAGTTGATCGTAAAAAAGGTATCAACAATTAAAGTGATGTGACGCTTGGGCCCGCTGACGAAACAAAAGTATTTCCGTAGCGCACAGGATCGGTGTTGATCGTAGCGAAGTAAATTAACGTGACGCAGTGTATCAGTGATGCGGGTATTGCGAATGTGGTTGTAGTGTTGGGCGAACTGCAGCTGACGGATTGATGGCTTTCCCGTTGTCGCTTCCTTTTGTGAGTTGGGTTGCGTACGAGAGTGGTGTGTTACATTGGTGTTGTGTTGTAATGTCATCAGCTGTGGTGAATTAAGCTGGCGTATTAGGATGCGCCAGTTTTACCGGATAGAGGGGATGGATGCTTAACTCATTTAACCATCCTGGGCCCCCTAGGCGAATATTTTGCCTAGTAGTGTACGTATAGGTTTGTATTTCGACGTACTACTGGTGGAGTAGCCGAAGCGCGGAAGTATTTCTTGATGGAGTTGTAATATACTCATGTTTGTCCGTGTGTGTAGAGAACGGATTTTGGTTTGAAACATACCCATGTATTTAAATGTGCATTTTAATATGCGGGTAGGTGCTTAAGAGAAGCAACTTTATTTTGCGGATTTATTTGATTTTACTGACAATTTTTGTATTTGCGACTTTTTCGTTTTCACTTTTATCGTTTTATTAAGTGGATTATTTATTATTTGCCCTTTCTGTATGAACGGCAATTGTTTGCATTTAATTTATTCTCGGCTAATGAAGGATAGTAACTCCACGCCTGGCTCAGATATGGCCAGAATGGGTACTCCTTAGCACTGGAGTTAGGGCTGTGACAATAGAAGGATCTTGCGAGAGAATGGCCGGTAATTGCGAACGGCTTCATTAGAATTATAATTTTTTAAGTGGGATGTTCAAGCTTTACAACAGACTCTCACCAACTCTTATGAGGAGCGCTTATGTAAGAATGATAAGAACGACCTTAGCTTTTGATAAGCCTCTTTTTGTAAGCCTGAGTGCGTCACACTATCGCATTGGGCATATGGTGCTCGTTGGTTTTGTTTAAGATTTTATTTATTCTGAAAATTTACGAAAAAATGTCGATTCTTCGACTTTTGATACAACTGTGTTTATTTGTTTTTATTTTATGTTTTTATGTATGCGCTAATTTGGCGTTTAGTAGCCCGCCACCGCTCTAGGATCTGTTCAGAATTGTTTTTTTTTTTTCATTATTGGCGAAAGCCATCTTGCGGGGCCGAAAAGTTGTATGTGCTTTTAATATAGGAGGAAGTTTCCTTATATCTCGAAATTTCCTTAATTGTGAATTAAGGTATTGATTTTGTTTTTTCTCAACTCGAGTTGTCATGGTGATAATTGGTTCTGTAATTAGTCCACTTTGTGTTTCGCTGTGTAGCGTTTGAGCTTTTTGTGCCTTTGAGCAACATGGTGTCTCTTGGCAATTTTTAAAATTGTGGATTTCGGGATTTGCTTTTGCTAAACCCGTGGTTTCTTTTGTGCAAGCGTTTTTTTGGAGTAAGTTAGGATATCTGCTGTAATGAAGCATTGAATGGTGTCTTTTGTGACAATGGAAGCAACTAACTTTGCTTTTGCAATTTTTATATGTATGCGCATGTGAAAGACAATTTGTGCAAAGTCTTTTTGACCTGACAAAATTATTTCGTTTGTTAACTGTTAAGTTTTTAAACCTCTCGCAAGATGTAATTTTATGCCCTCTTTTGCATAGTTCGCATGACGTTTGTTTTCTTTGTTCTGATGTGAACATTTGTGTTTTGTAAAAGTTTTTGTTTAAACTGTTTTTGTTACTAACTTGGGGTCTATTAAAGCTTCGGTTTTGGTCGTGTTTAATGTTCTTTTTTTTGATTATTTTTCCTTCTAACCTTTTCGCAATTTTATATTGGGTGGTGAGAAAATCTTTCATTTGTTGCCACGTTGGGCACTTTTTTCGTGATGAGAGCGATTGCTCCCATAGAAGTAACAACTTTTCTGGTAATGCGGCGGTGCAAATGTTTACCAGAATTGGGTCCCAGCTGTCTGTGGGAATATTTTGTGTCGACAGAAACGACAAACAATTAGGAACAGTGGATTGTAGTCTTACAAATTCTTCACTTGTTTCTTTCTTGATTTTAGGCAAGTTTAATGGTGTCGTTACTTGTTTATCGACCAGAATTCTTCCGTTTTCATATCTCTCTTTTAGAGCTTCCCAAGCCAAATTGAAATTATCGTCATTAAGAGCGAACTGTTTTACTATGACGCCTGCTTGACCTTTTGTCTTGTATCGGAGGTGATACAATTTTTATGCTTTTGATAGTTCTGGATGGTTGATGTAAACGGCTGTAAACATGTCCCGGAAGGACGGCCATTCTTCATAACCTCCATAGAATGTTTCTGTGTCACATGCGGGCACTTCGAGGTGGATGCCTGAACTTGCCTCTTGACTGTTTATTTATGGTAGCTCTACTCTGCTGTGGGGAGTAGGTGCAGTTGCTTTAATTAGCTTTAATTGATCGGAGATCATACCTTTTGTTTCTTCATATTGGTCTAAGCAGTTTTCGTATATTGCGGTAGCAGATAATTTAAAATTTTGTGGTAGATCTGAATCGTCAGAATCTACAATGGCGTCATGAGCCGTTTGGAAACGAGTCCAAAAATTTTTAAGATTTTAGCCTTTTACTTCTAATAACGATTCAGAGTTTTCGTGAATCGGTGAGGAGGCAAATCTAGTGCAGTATCGTAATAAACTGTCACTTTGTGAAATAAATTTTACAACCTGTTTTGAGCGTGTAGCTCCAGATGTGTTTTGATTTGTGTCGTCATTAACCATTTTTGCAATTGTATATTCTATATTAAAATACTGTTAAATATTTTGTCAGTGTAAACTGATTTATGGTATTCTAATAAAAGCGATAAAGTATAATAAATTTAATCCTTTTTTTTTATTTTTAGATTATATCTGTAAACGGATTTTTAATTAATTTATTTATTTGCAATGTTATTGCAATATTATTTTATTAATTTTTTTTTTTATTGTTAATGACTATTAAAATGCGTTTTTTAAATATTAAAATATTTGATGTCCGAATATTTTGCACTTAGGTACACCCTAATACTCGGACTTGTATACACATTAGTATGTACTTTTATATGTACTTATATTTTGTGCAATTGAGAGCTCGTTGAAGAGATCAATTCGATTTTATGATTATGTTTTTGTTCTTAAGCAATTGAGAGCTCGTTAAAGAGATCAATTCGCTTTGTGCCAAAGTATGCACGATTTGCTAGTATGTTTTTCTGAGTTATGTTCTTAAGCAATTGAGAGCTCGTTAGAGCTTTATGTACGCAATCCTGCTTGTTTTTGTTTGCCAAAGAACAAGAGGTATTGCCGGATAATTGCCAATGTGGGCTTAGAATACACAATATGCAAGTGTATATGATCAAATATGCATCAAATTAATTAATTGCGTTTAACCGATTTTTTTTTTCGTTTAATAAATTTAATTCAATGAATTTATATTTACTTTATCACCTTTTAATGATTAGTTAATTTCAAAATTACTTTTTTTGAACACTAATTAAAATTTATAATTTTAATAATTTAGTATTTAGTCCCAGTGAAGGGTATAATTGCAGGCAGATTATATATACAAATATATGCATATATATATGTACATATGTATGTATGTTCGCACTGAGAAAAACGCGCGAAAGCGAATTGGGTAATGTCCCTGTATGCTCCCGTATACTCTTTGTTAATACATTTATTTTGTTTCTGTTTTGTAATGTATTTGGCGGACTGGAATAAAGGGTTTTTTCCTTTGTTAGTGCATATGTAAATATGTATTTTTAATATAAAATGTTAGGAAATGTATTTATTATGTATGTAGGTATTTACTTTAGATATATATTGTATCAATAAGCATATATGTATGTATGTATGTATGCATGTTTGCATTTAGTTTTGTTTTTTGATATTGCAAGTTGTGTTTTTAAATTTTCAATTGCTTATTTGTTTAGTAAGCAGGATACTGCTTTTTTTTTCTTTTTTTTATTTTACAGAAGACGTTTTGCTAAACATAAATAGGCAAAAGGTTATTAGCCAGCAACATATATGAGTATATATTTAAATATGTATAAGTGAATATACATATATAAGACCGGATTATTTTTGTTAAATCCGAAATTTTAGTTAACCGTTTTAAACTAATCAACGGAATCGTTACTAGAGTTATAATATTGCATACATAACCCATAAATTTTTTACATACATATGTATGTATGTATATTCATAATAAAATTAAATTAAATGAACTTAATACGCTCACTTCAGTTTTGTAGGGTGTATTTTTATGGATCGTATGCCTGCTCGTATTCTTCCAATTCCTATTTCCTTCTGCCAGCTGCTTACGGGGTTCTTGAATGTGTTGTTTGTTGGTTTGTTTGTTAAATTCGCGCCCGGTTGTTTATTATATTTTGTTTTGTTTGCTGAGTTCGCGCCCGGTTTGTGTTGGGTTTTTTTGGGTTTGTTGGAATTGTTTTTTTTTGTGTATTTTTATTTTCTATGTAATTTGTTTTTGTGTTTGTCACTTCACCCGCCGTAAATCTTTATATTTCATGTGTATGTACGAATATAACTTTTGTGTACTGCACTGCACTTTCATTTGTTTCTAATTCGATTTTTATTATGTTTAAATATGCTTAAATTTTTTCTACCGCAATTATGTCTCTGTGTCACTGCACTTTGTTATTTGGTTTTTTTGTTTTAGTTTGTGGTTTGTACCGTATTTTTTTTAAATTTTGTCACCACAATTTGTGTATACACATTTATGTATGTATGTTCATTTCACTGTTTATATGGACATATCTGTACATACATATGTATGTATTTAATTTTTTTATTTTATTTTTTTATTAATTATCCGAGGTGCCTTTCGGTAAGGCTCGAAGGACCATGAACAATTGCGTGCCCAACTAAGGGGGAAGCATACCACTGTATATGTATAAGGTTTTATGAGTCACTTAAACTTAAATAGTGAAAATGCATTCCTTTTAAGTAATATGAAATATGCAAGTGACAATTTATTTTTACCACAAATTTTATTTACACTTAATGAAAAACTTAATTAAATGGTCAAATGAATATGTGCGTGATCGCTGTTGAACTTGGTGATATATAAATAGATCAGGATCGCGGCTGATCCAAGGCTGTACGTAGAAGGAGTGGATCGTAAAAATGGTATCAACAATTAAAGTGATGTGACGCTTGGGCCCGCTGACGAAACAAAAGTATTTTCGTAGCGCACAGGATCGATGTTGATCGTAGCGAAGTAAATTAACGTGACGCAGTGTATCAGCGATGCGGGTGTTGCGAATGTTGATGTAGTGTTGGGCGAACTGCAGCTGACGAATTGATGACTTTCCCGTTGTCGCTTCCTTTTGTGAGTTGGGTTGCGTACGAGAGTGGTGTGTTACATTGGTGTTGTGTTGTAATGTCATCAGCTGTGGTGAATTAAGCTGGCGTATTAGGATGCGCCAGTTTTACCGGATAGAGGGGATGGATGCTTAACTCATTTAACCAAGCTTAATTATACAAATACAATTTCTTTAATTGTTGAAACAACACGGAACTTTCTAACTTTGGTATTTAATTTATTTCTTAAAGTTTTACTTTTACCGTTACCAACGTAAATTTTTAACTGCGGTATTATATGTTTTACAAAGCATTTTTATGGTTCTCTTTTTTATCTTTTTAAATTCGCCAACAGTGGTTTCATGAAAATGTACTAGATTCATCAAACCAAAAGGGGAAAAACCCCGAACAAAAGAAAGTAAATTATATAAATCTTTACGGTATTTATTTTATTTGTTTCCATTGTAGGTGACCTTTAGAAGCAGTTGTAGAAAGTATGCGTCGCTTGGCGAATAACAATGCATTGGTAGTGCCTTTGCCAGAATTAGATCCAACAACACTATGGTTGCAACAGTTTACACACACCCAATAAAAACATTTGGGGTACTCACAACCCGTCGTAAAGCATCGTAAAATCATAAAATTATAAATTTTTACACTTGTTTAAAAAAAATTGTTGTTGGATTACATACAATAATGAGTTTACACATTTACAATTCTCAATGCTATGTTTTCGAATCGTTATAACTTATAACTTTATGAGACTATGTGAAAACCCTATTTGAATGAAGTAGGTGTAAACAAATAACTTGCACATTATTTTTTCATCATTTTCGACACTTTCAGAAAAGTGCATTATCTGCCATGAACTAAAACAATTATGTTAATTGTTCGTTTAATGGACATGTATCAACAATGTAACAACAAAAGAACACTCTGCAAGACAGAGGTAAAAGATTGCACAAACACACTGAAACATTTTCAGCTGTTCACAAACACTGTTACAATTTGTACAGTTTTCGATTGAATGGGAGAAGGTGTAAGTAAGAAAGAGAAAAACTATCGACTTTCAAGGTTATGGAAATATTAATATGTTAAAAGAGAAAAGGCGATACACAATTTTTCAAGAAAATTTACTAACAAAAGCTGCGAAATGCGCAATAGTTTGGTTAATTTTGGCGTTATTATAAATATTTTAATTACGAATAATTATTTGAAATATACCTATACATATATAGAAATCAAGGCGAATGCTTTTAACTAAAACTTTATTTTTTGCAGTTTAAAAATACGAGAAAAAATGATTGGAGTAAGTTTACAAAACGACTGGACAACGCTGGTCCTGATATCACATGATATCTCTTTCATGTTAGTGGCACTTCGTACATATATTTGTATAAAAATATAGTTAGACAAAAGAAGCTTAATAAAATTATGAAATTACTTGTTTACAGTTGCAGCTGCTTGGTGGTTATACATTTAATCAAACCGCTGCCTTTGAAACTACATTATGAGAGAGAAACTTTGCTATATCATTTATGACATCGAGATGAAAAAGTGAATAGCGTTGGAAACAACTGAGTTTGTCACAAAAATTTTTCAATTAATGAATTTTGCTAATATAATATTTTATTCTTTATTACAGTTATCCGATGGTTGTGTGATAAATATTTTGAGGCGCTATTCCAACAGCATTTAATGAACGTTGAAACGGCATAGCTGGGTCAGCGTTTAACACCATCAGTAGGGTAATCTTTTTTCCAAAAAAAATTGTTTTTTCTGTTCCCATATACCCTTAGAATTAATGCCGAAACCCGCTTTGCCATTGGAAGGTTTCGAAAAAGACCCAAAAATAATAATACCGCTCGACGTTCGGAGCGCTCGGAGTGCACACCTCAAGCTTTAAACGCGTTTTCCTCAACACATACTTTTTAAACTGGCGGACATGATTCCGGTTGTACTACTTAACCGATTTGCTTAATTTTTTTTTAATGTTCACAAAACACCTGGCTATCGTCCCTATATTTTTTATGATTTATTGACAATGTTATGACAAAATTGATGTAAAAAATATGAAAAAAATAAAAAAGCGTGAATTACTTTTTTATTTATCAACATTTTTTCATGACACATTTCATTCACCCAGCCATTTCTCCGACAGATGTCATCGAAAAATTCCAAAAAAATGTGTTTATACACTCCACGATATATGTACCTCATGATATGTGAAAAAAATTTCAAGAAAACAGCCCAGATTACCCTACTGACCCCTTAATATAACTTGTAATAATATGTATGTACTTGTATATTTACGTTAAAAATGGCTTATCTATTAATAACTTTGACATATTAACAAAACGAGTTTTTAGAATTAATTATTCCTCACATGCTATGTATACATATATATGGTATAAAACAAAATAATATTAAAAATACTGAACTTTATTTATAAGAATTGAATTTGTTAGAAGTAACAAATGGGTAACAAATAGAGGTAACAGATATGCTAGTTACTGCTTGTTACTGCTAACATGTTTATATGTTAAAGTTAACCAACTGCTAACCAAAATAATAACTCTAACAGAAATTTGGGTAACAAATACTTTTTGTTGTGCATAACGCATGGGAAGCTATGCGCTAACAAAAGTATTTTTTACCCGTAACAGACTGTAAAAAGATTTGATAACAAATGTATGTCATAACTTAGAACTAGACAGCATGCGATATTTGCCATTGGTTAGAGCGAGAAACCATTGAACATCAAGTGGCGATGTGTTACCTTTTTCCCACTTTCTAAACAAATGTAACAAATAGTTTAACATTTGCAAAAGTGAACAATGACACGCTGCTAACAAATACCCGTCCTCCTTAAAACAAACTATTTCTCTAAGTTGTAAACATTTCGCAAAAGTGTAAATATTAGGGGTATTCTCTTGCTCTTGCAAGATTGCAGATTGCAAAAATACTATACCGAAATATACAAGAGCACGATAGCACCCATTGCAGAATCTAGTGATATATGAACGGCTGATTCGGTCAATTTATTGTGAATGACTATTATGCATGGCTATTGTGAATTGGCGCACCTTCTGCATACATTTTTAACAAAAAGACTGTAACAAAACTTTAGAATTTAAAAAGAAATTTTAAAATCTATTTAAAACTTACCTTCCTCAACAATTTAACGACGTAATATGTCTTTATGTAAAATGACAGCTAAAACAGGGTTGCAATTATATTTTTGCGTGACATTGCAAGCAAATATACTTCGGTTTTGGTCTGACATATTTTACAGCCATTGCAAATAATTTTCTGCGTGTGTTTGTTGTTGTGCCGGTGCACCCAGAGGAAATATATGCAATTCTTGCACCGTGCAAGGGTTTTGCAAGAGCAAAAGAATACCCCTATTGTTTATTGGTTCCCATTTTCAAAGCTGAAGTTAGTGTTTTTAAGGGAAGGGTGGAAGCAATTTCAGTTTGGGCATTGTCGATTTCTTTGCCAGTCACTCGGCATACTGATTGGTGAACTTTACGAATTTGCACTTTGCATCTCAGTATATACAGTAATAAACTTTTGCATTGTTTACATACATATACTCAACTCTAGAAAATCTTAGGGTGTGCCGTTCGATACCAAACGAGGTTTCAGACAAGGCGACTCCCTATCGTGCGACTTCTTCATCCTGCTCCTGGAGAAAATAGTTCGAGCTGCAGAACTAAACAGAGAAGGTACCATCTTCTATAAGAGTGTACAGCTGCTGGCGTATGCCGACGATATTGATATCATCGGCCTCAACACCCGCGCCGTTAGTTCTGCTTTCTCTAGGCTGGACAAGGAAGCACAGAAAATGGGTCTGGTAGTGAACGAGGGCAAAACGAAATATCTCCTATCATCAAACAAACAGTCGTCGCACTCGCGACTTGGCTCTCACGTCACTGTTGACAGTCATAACTTTGAAGTTGTAGATAATTTCGTCTATTTAGGAACCAGCATTAACACCACTAATAATTTCAGCCTGGAAATCCAACGCAGGATTGCTCTTGCCAACAGGTGCTACTTCGGACTGAGTAGGCAATTGAAAAGTAAAGTCCTCTCTCGACGAACAAAGCTTAACTCTATAAGTCGCTCATAATTCCCGTCCTGCTATATGGTGCAGAGGCTTGGGCGATGACAGCAACCGATAAGTCGACGTTACGAGTTTTCGAGAGAAAAATTTTGCGAAAGATTTATGGTCCTTTGCGCATTGGCCACGGCGAATATCGCATCCGATGGAACGATGAGCTGTACGAGATATACGACGACATTGACATAGTTCAGCGAATTAAAAGACAGCGGCTACGCTGGCTAGGTCATGTTGTCCGGATGGATGAAAACACTCCAGCTCTGGAAAGTATTCGACGCAGTACCCGCCGGGGGAAGCAGAGGAAGAGGAAGACCTCCACTCCGTTGGAAGGACCAGGTGGAGAAGGACCTGGCTACGCTTGGAATATCCAATTGGCGCCACGTAGCGAAAAGAAGAAACGACTGGCGCGCTGTTGTTAACTCGGCTATAATCGCGTAAGCGGTGTCTACGCCAATTAAGAAGAAGAAGAAGAAGAAGTTGTATAACACTTTTTTTGCTATTTTCATGGTAATCAGGGCGTTGTGTTAGTACATATAAATTTTAAAGTTTGATAAGCAACACTTTAATAGATATTATGAAATGCAAGTATTTACATTTAAGTGATAATTTTGAATTACCTTGCATGTTTCTTAAATTTTACTGGGATAATACATGTTATGTAAGTTGTTTTTTTTTAACAAGTGTTAAGCACGCTTCAAGAATTTCTTTACTTTTGCATGGAAACGGATGCAGTCCTGGGTGGTAAGCTATATTTTGACATATACAAATTGGTTAACCGTTACAACAAAAAAGTTGGAACGTAGTTGGAATTTTCATTTAGATATAAGAATATAATTTTAAAAATAACTTATTTAAATAAAATAAGCGTATTTAAAGTTAAAAAATAAGATTGGCTTAGGAAAGCAGCAGCTTTTATGTTTTCTGTCGATCTAATGTAAACAAGCGCAGCCGTAGAAAACTCACCACCGAGAAATCTAACACCGGAGACACATTTTATATATAACAACTCACTACTTGCAAAATATCTGATTATTAGTAAATCAATGTTTTAAGGACGAAATATGATACACTATGACATTTAAAGCATCTATTAATAAAAATATACCATATATAAATCGTTTTTGATTTATATTAAATAACAATATTTGTAGTTTTTGCCTCTTATTTACTACCTCAATATATACAGCACTGCGTTGCTACCACTGAAAATCCAAGATGGCCGCTATTCACCCCTCAGAAAGCTACCACGAAACGGTTTTCTACTGTATATACTGTGCTTTGCATTCGCGGCCGGTTTTTTTTTTTTTTGCCATTTCTTCGCTTTTTTGAATTATCTGAAAAAAGAACAAGTGCAGTAAGAGAACTGAAATAGAACTTAAATAATTCTTAAACAACAATAATAAACCATATGTTCTCTTTGTATTGATGTTTACTTATAGAACAAAAAAAACTTTTATGGGTATAAACGTACATTTTCTTTCATAAAGCTGTCCATCTTCTTTTCCATATTACCAACTTTTAAAGTCAATTCTTGTAGTTGGGTGGAAATATTTTTTAACATGTTAAAAACTTCTGAAAAAGATATAAACATAATGAAGCATGTACACATATTTACGAAATACATTTTAGAAATGTGTTGGATTACACAGGCCATTTATTTATTTATTAATTTATCAACTGATTCTAGTTAATTTGGGTGCGCTGAATTCAAATCTATAAACAGTAAGGTAAGTAAGTAAAGGTAAGTTTTAAATAGATTTTATGATTTCTATTTAAATTCTAGAGAATTTTTACAGTTTTCCATAAGAATGAATACCGAAGTTGCGCCCCCAGCGAAGAGGAAAAGGCAGCAGCCAAACAAAAAGTGGAAGGAGAGTGAGGTGCACTCTATTATAGAGTTTTTAATGGAAGAGTCGGAATTTGAGGTAGGTTTATACGTTTTTTTTTTAATTTTTGATTTAATTCGGTTTTCTATTATTTCAGGCTCCAACTGCGCAATTGTTTTATAAACGATTTTTACAAAAATCGTTGTTGCATGTCTCATGGGATCTGGTGCGGTGGAAGGTCCGACATTTGAAGGCGCAGTACCGTGAAGCCAATGACTGGCTCTCGTCAACGGGTGCAGGACTACAAAATGAAGCTGACGGCGGAACCATCGAAGGTCAGTATTATACAGATATTTTAAATTTATTGAAAATTCCAGCAAAAATTGCTAAAATCTGTCCATATTACGACCAGTTGAGGGAAATATTTGGAAAGCGGTTGCCGGCCATGCAACCGTTACTGGTTGAAAGTAACCTTCCTTCGCCTCAGTTAAGTCCAGTTAGTCCTGCACTAGAATTTGAAGTAGAATTCTTGGAAAAAGAATGTGTACTTGCTGCGCCATCAAATGCCGCACCTTCGATCGCACCAATCTCCACACCGGTATCAACATACTAACGATCTATTCGGCCTCCGAAATCATCCGTTGGACAATTGGCCGTTATCCAAGCAGAAAAAATTGCTATGGAAGCGAAGAAGCTGGAATTTGATAAGTATAAATTCGAGGAGGAAAAGAAAATTCAGGAAAGAAAGTTAGATATTGAGTCAAAAAAATTATACATAGAATTGAGAAAAATGTAAACTCATGAAAAATGCAAGATGTTAAAATTGGAAATGAAAGAAAGAGTGGCTATTTACGAAATTGAAAAAAAATATGAAAATAAAAACAATTAAATATACTAAATTTCATTTGTATTTATTTATGGCAGTTAGATTATTTCTTTAGGTTTCGTAAGTATGAACTTATATAAATAGTTATATCAAAAATAGAGTTGGTATACCTAATACCACTATGTATAACATACATATGTGTATTACTAATTAACGACTTATTGATCACCAAACATTATTGTGTATAAAGATTTGCGCTTGGCTTCAGCATCAGTTATTCGCCGGCCATTTTTATGTGAAGGAAATTCATCTGATTCTTCGTCGCTATCGACAACTATATTGTCTACGTATTCAATATCGTTAGAAGTACTTGTAGCTCGGAAAATGTTATGTATATATACAGCAAACAATAAACCAGTTGGAACATAGAATATGACTTTTTTCGTCCTGAATACGTATTCTTAATTATTTGAGGCCGCCAAAGCGTTCTTTTAGAATCCCAAAGCAATGTTCAATCCTCACGCGATATCTGCTAGGACGCAAGCTGAAAGCTTTACGCTTTGAATAGTCCATTTGTTGTGAATTTGATCGAAATGGCGTGATAAGAGTGGTCAGCAATGGATAAGCAGGAGCCATTGAGAAGAAGAAAAAAGTGAGCCTTCCTGAGTGGAGAGAGCACTAGTACGAAACATGCGAGCATCGTGTACACTACCAAAGTGCCCCGCTACTACATGTCGAATCCTTAACTGTTAATCGCATACAACTTGTGCCTTTATGGAATAGATTCGGCTTTTTGAAAAATAAGCCGAATGGTTAGCAACTGGTGCTTCTGCAAGTTTCAATTCAGCACCGTCAATATACCCTACGCAATGCGGCAGCTAATTGTATGTTGTTTTAACGATATCTTGTCCTTCATTGGTATCAGGCCAAGTGATATATCTAGATTTTAACTCCAAAATAGACGAAAATACCCTCTTTGTAATCTTGTAAAACGTTTCACCATCTTCTACAGTGTAGCAATCTGTAATCTTGCAAGAGCATCCCCTCTATTGTATTTTCTAATCAACAACTGAAGCCACATTTTACATACACCAAGATCTAGGGGAAATTTCCTGACTCTAAAATGCTTTCTCCAAATTTAACAGAATTAATGTGATGTGATCGGTCATTTATATTTTTAAAAAATTGGCCAGTCCTTAAATGATTTGTTTGTTTTGAAAAACAAACTCTCCTTTCTTTGTAGTCCCCACTTGATCACATTTAGAACAACTACTTTTTCCAGTGCGCACCTGCAAAAAAATCGAGCGGGAGCACCGCAGTAAAACAAACGATTGTCAAATTTCTGCTTTACAGGGTAAGCACCAACCTGAAGACCATTTTCACTTCTTCGCATAATTCCTTAAAAAAATTATTGATGTTCCAAGGTTTTTCTGCTCTATAAAAGCATGCAATTGTAAACGATAATTCGTTTGGAAAATCAACTATGGATGTTAGAATAGGCCACAATACTCTATCCGAATTCTAGAATAATTTGAGGTCATCTATTTTCACATCAGGCACAATGTTATTTTTATTTTTAAGTTGAGGAAATCATTTTTTTTAATGATTTTGAATTCCTCTATATAAAAAAGATCCACTTGGAATCGTTTGAATATTTACCTTTCTTGGCTGGTACTTAGGAGACTTTGAGCCGTTAAAGGTAAGTTTGTGCAACCTATTTTTCGCAACATTTGTAGAAGATCGGTTACTGTATTGTGGAATACCTATTTCTTAAAACCCATGCTTTTAATACTGAACTAAATGTATTATTTTCTATCATAGCTATCGCTGAAGTTTCAAGAAAAATCAAAATTTTCATCTTTTTCACAAATTCAGATGCACTAAGATTAAAAACCTTTTTGCACGGCTCATATATGCACTAAATGCATTTCTTTCCATTTTATTTAATAGTTTTTCTACTAACCCTTTTTCCAGTTATTCTTATAGTCACAAATAGTTTAAATATTGAACGAAACACCACTGATATTTTAAATAATTTTGCACAAATATGCACAAGCAAAATAACACAATTCTTTTCACAAGGCGTTTGTAACCGATTTCTTTCGAATTCAATTTGTCACAACGAATCAACAAACGTCAAATTCACAGTATCATGCTGTGTGCTTTCACATCCATCGTTTTCAATAAGCAGTGACAACTAAAAAAATCAGTTTGTCTGTTGTTTATTTTTGCTTAACATTTGTTGAGTGAAGAGCTTATATTATAAAACAAATAAAAGACACAAAGATTGACCTTTTACTCATTTCAAAGATTTGAGAAGGAGTCTTAGTGACAAGAAAAATTGTGTAAAAGTATTGGAGTTTCGGTCACGCCAGGCAGGGTAGGTTACCAATAAGTTATACATAATAAGGGTATTTGCCACACAAATTTCTGTTAGTGTTATCAGCAGTTTGTTACCTTAAACATATAAATATAATATGTTATCGTATTTTTTATTTATTTGTTAGCAGTAACAAGTAAATCTGTTACCTCGATATGTTATTGTGGTTGTTAACCATTTGTTACTACTAACAAATTCAATTCATTTAAGTAAGTAAGTAAAATTCAGTATTTTCTATATTAATTTGCTTTATTCAATTGTAAAAACATATTTACTTTAAATAATTGTTAAAAGTAATTAATACCGTATATGTATACATAGCGTGTGAGGAATAATCCTTTTTATAAATATGGGTTGTTAATATAGACCGTTTGAAAATTATTAATAGATAATTGTCTTGACATTTTTAACGTAAATATACATACATACTAGTATTATTAAAAGGTTTATTAACCGAACACGAACCAAACGCAGGTATTAGTGTAACTTTAAAACAATATTAGATTTTTAACGCTAATGATGAAAACCATATCTTTTCGTCGTAGCGGATCTTCAATGAATTTTAAATTTCTGCAAATTAGGGGACAATAAAATAATACATGTTCAGAATCTTCGTCGGACAGTAAAAAGGTAGCTTCCAAAGCACCCATGTTCACTAAGTATTTGGGTCAGATGAAAGCCCCCCATGTCGTCTGTCTATCCACGAGTGGATGTCCGGTATGAGTCGGTGGGTCCAGCACCCTTTGGATGAGGAATTCCACCGCTTCTGTCACATTGTAATGCTCTTGTTATTCTCCTCTGTCTTTGCCGATACTGTTTTAGACGCTGATAGATGATATAAATGCTCTAGTTCATCTCCCTGGATGCCAATGGGCGGCATGCTGGCTAATACTTCAGCAGCGTCGGTTGATGTAGTCCGGAAAGCACTTATTACTAGAATTGCAGAAAACCTATGCACTGCAATTATTTGTTTAGCATACGCTTCTATATTCATTGCCTGTATCCATACTGGTGCTGCGTACAGTATTACGGAACTCATTGCTTTCGCTATTAAGAATCGCCGGCTGGAACGCACACAGCCTGTATTGGTCATCATTCTCGATGGAGCATTGTAAATTTTGTTTGCTTTACTGGAGGAAAACTCCAGATGTTCTTTAAATTTTAATTTAAAATCTAATATTACTCCCAGATACTTCAGTTGCGGCTGCGAAGTAATCTCGATCTCCCCTATGGTGAGCTCTAATTGTTTTCTACCTTCTAGGTGCTTTTGAGCAAAACTTCAGTTTTTTGCTCCGCCAGTTCCAAATTCACAGAAGAGAACCAATGGCATAGACCATTTAAGCACTCATTGCATTTGTTTCTTAGGTCGGCTAATTGTTTGGCCACTGCTACCACCATGAGATCATCCGCATACGCTATTAGTTTCACGTCTGTTGGTTGCTGTCTTTTTAGCACCTCGTCATACAAGAGGTTCCATAATAGTGGGCCAAACACTGACCCTTGGGGTACACCACTCGAGATAGAGTAGCTCTTGGTACCTTCGTCTGTATCAAAAAGCAGCCTTCTGTTTTTAAAATAGCTCAATAATAAAGGGGGCCGTCGCCCCGTCGCCCCGGGCCGAACCGCCTTGGGTCGGAAAAACGATCTTCGCTGTTTTTTAAAACTCTAATTCGGGCAAAAATTCCTGAAAATTGTGTCAAAAATGTACAAGATATAGGGCGAAAATAGGTTTTTTTATGGCTTTTAATAAGATGTCTTGTAAATTTACTATCAATTTGAGAATTTTAATTTTAATTTCTAAATTTTATATATTTAATATCGAAGATATTTAGGTAGGTAGATAAAGGGGGGCGGCAGAACATCCTTGGCCCCGGGCGCCCGAAGTTGTAGCTACGCCACTGCAAGTAGCTGCAACTTTAAAAAAGTAATTTCATAATTTTATTAAGCTTCTTTCGTCTAACATTATTATTATACTAATGTATGTATGTATATACTAAGCTCCACTAACCTTAAAGAGATATCGTGCCATATCACGGCCAGCAATGTCCAGTCGCTTGTAGTAAATTTACTTCAATAATTTTTCTCGATTCTTCAGTAGATTCGTGGAATGTTCTGTTAGCAAAATTTTGGTGTTCTTTGCCACATTTTTCTCCATTGAATAGGAAACCTCTAAGAACACGCGTAGCTGTGAATCTTCATCACTAGTAATAGAAATATTTAGTAAACGAAGCAGGTAAACAAAATTACAATTTACAGAACGGGCACGATTCCGCTTATTTTGGCGGTGGGGTAAAAAAACACGAATTTCGTTATAAATTGGGTATGTACAGATAGGGGAGCTTCTCCAGAGGAGTAATACTCAAAAATAATGCTGCTTACTCTTATATTTCTTAAAATATGCCCGATTAAAAATTCAAAAATGTGTATTAATAACGCTTAGCATTTCACAATGTTTCACTGAATTTTTTAACATTTTTCACTTTGCATATTTAAATATTTACTCTAAACATTGAATTAAGTTCATATTTCACTTTTATTTTGCTATATTTGAGCTATATTTATTATATTAAAAATCACTTAGCACACTTATCGTTGAAAAGGTTAGATTGTTTACAATAATGAGGAAAACGAGCGTTGCCATATCTTCAACACCAGATATGTAGGATTTTCAAAGATTTTTCTTTGTTTTTATTTTCGCGTGATTCTTTTTTCTGTATTAACTATAATAAAAAATACTTTCCAACATTTCTCAAGCTATAATTGAGTTGTGAACACTCTTTTCTTATACATATATGTATGTATAATAATGTGTTTTATATTTAATATACACAAATAAGTAAAAATCTATGATAATATTATAAAATTTATATCATATAGGGATGACTGAAATACTTTCGATTAGTACTCCTTTCTGCGTTGGAGGCCTTCGGCCGCGCTTTAAAAAAATAACCCTGGTCGAGCCAATACCCAGGGTGACTGAATTACTTTCTCCGAAGTACTCCTTTCAGGAGGTTGGAGTTATGTGTTGAAGTTCAAGCAAGTGAGGAAAGTTCTCTGATTGCTATTCACTTGAGAGTGGCCAGAAACGATTCTTTAACATTTAGTTCAAGCAGCTCAAGACTTCCGGTCTTTGACCAAGTATCCTCTGGGTAGCCTAAGAACATCCGCTTGAAGGCCAGCTAAAGTGAGAAGGCGAAACATCCCCTCCACAGGGTTGTGCGCTGGGTTTGGGACCCTCCACGTAAAAAACAGTACCAATGAAAACTAATCGACACCCTCGGATGAGAAACCCCCCTTTTGATGACGACCATGGCAAAAGAAATAATGACTACGATTTGAGGGCATGCACCTGGAATGTACGGTCCCTTAATTGGAAAGGTGCCGCTGCCCAGCAGGTTGATGTCCTCGATAGAGTGAAGGCTGACGTCACCGCCGTCCAAGGAATTCGATGGACGGGACAAGGACAGAGACGAGTAGGTCCTTGTGGCATTTACCACAGTGGCCATATAAAGGAGCGCAAGTTTGGTGTGGGATTCGTGGTGGGAGAGAGACTCCGTCGCCGAGCACAGTCATTCACCCCGGTGGATGAACGTCCACACATATAAGCATCAGAGCGAAGTTCTTCAACATATCGATGATTTGCGCCCATGCCCCGACGGAAGAGAATGACGATGTGATCAAAGATGCCTTCTATGAGTGCTTGGAGCGCACCTATTAGAGCTGCCCCCCACGATATCAAAATCGTGCTTGGCGACTTTAACGCCAGGGTGGGTAAAAAAAGTATCTTTGGCACGACGGTCAGTAAATTCAGCCTCCACGAGGCAACATCCCCAAATAGGTTGAGACTGATCGACTTCGTCGGGGACCGAAATACGGTTATCTGTAGTCCTACATTCCAGCATAAGAAAATTCATCAAGCCACCAGGCTGTTTCCGGATCGAAAAACCACCAACCAGATCGAACATGTTGTGATAGACGGAAGACACGTCAACACAACAGACCGATTTTCTACTCGACTTGCACTCTTGCTCTCTGAGAGCACTCGTCAACAACCGGGTACCGCGGGACGGTATTTCGAACTCCTTACGTACAGCCGAAACCATTGGTTTTCGAAAATTCCAAACAACAGCTGGTACGACGAGGAGTACCGTGTCGCAGCGGAGAGAAAACATGCTGCTTACCTCGCAACGTTACGATCGACAACAACACGTGCAAGATGGGATAGATACCGAAAGTTGAAGTGGAAGCGAGACGCATTTGCAGACAGAAAAAGAAAGAGGCCGAAATGCGTGAGTATGAAGATCTTGATAAGCTGGCCGACAGAGGTAATGCTCGAAAATTCTACGAAAAGATGCGGCGGCTAACAAAAGGTTTCAAGACCGGAGCATACCCTTGTAGAAACCCCAAAGGTGTTCTAGTGACCGATGCCCAGAGCATACTAAAATTATGGAGGGAACACTTCTCCAGCCTGCTGAATGTCAGTGAAAGTACAACGCCAGGAGAAGGAGAACCCGATTCCCCAATCGACGACGATGGAGCAGACGTTCCATTGCCCGATCATGAAAAAGTTCGAATAGCAATTGCCCGCCTGAAGACAGCAAAGCGGCGGGGGCCGATGGATTGCCGGCCGAGCTATTAGCTAGTGCATGCTCACCATAAACTTCCACCAAAATATATGACTTTTGGCCATACATAATATAAAAGTTTTGAAACATATGAAAGAACGGTGAAAAGCTAAAATGAGAAAATGAGTTTGTTGAACATATAGTAGCCTTAAATAGTTAGATGCTTTTTATGCGGTGTTTAGTAACCGAACTCTATACAAAGAAATATTTCTATAAAGGCATACAAAAAAGTTGTGATTACAGCTTAGGGCATTAAACAAGCCCTAAAGCTTAGGAAATAATAATACTAAATTTAACTATTAAGTACTTGTTGTTAACTCATATTCTCCCAATTTTTTGCAAATGTCATCAATATATTCGTCAAGTTTTGTTTTATCACCTTCGGGCATTGGTAAATCGCTCACTTTTTTCATTAATTTCGTCGACGGACTCGTCGCAATGCTCTGACTATTTGTGCCAATCACAAACATTTGAAATTATGTTAAACAAGTTTTGGGAACATTAAACTTACAGCAGTTAATTTCTCGTCCGCATATGCAATAAAAAATTTCAAAAAAAGCTGTTCTATTTGTTGTTCAAAGACTTTATCGAATATTTTGTGATATATTTTTTTGTTCTGTATTCACTAGTAGGGATTGGAAGGATTGACGTGACTAGAGAAACTGTTCTTTGTTGTTCCTTTGTTTATACGTGTCCATTAAAAGAACAATTAACATAATTGTAGCAGTTCTAGGTGAACAATGTATTTGTCTGAAAGTATCGAAAATTTTGAAAAAAGTAATGTGCAAGGTATTTATTTCACTTACCTCCATATTTCATTCAATGCCTTTATTACCTGTCTGTCATTTGTGTGGAAAGCACCCATACAAGCAACTCGATGGTATTTATTTAAAGCTTCCATGCGACAATCTTCGGAACAGTATTGAACTTTACAATTGGAACATTGTCGAAATTGTTGCAACCTTTTGAACAATTTTAAAAAAATGTATGCGTAAAATTTTTATCTGCCATTAGAAACATGTCCATAAATTCTTTAGGAACAACATATAATCAAATACTTACATACATATGTATGTACAAACACAATGTTACATTATTTGACGACACACCATCAAATTGGAAAGTGTCATCTAAATGCACATACAAATACTAAGGAAATAAATAAATTGTTATTTTAGACATATGCTTGCCTGGTTCACCCAAACTCTGCGCGATCTTTTCGCCAAGGTTCCTAATGCCTGCTGTTGTAAACGCCTATCAACAATCAATTTCGATTGCCCACTTTTTGGTTATCACTATTGTCGAAACTAAAAAAAGGAAACAATAAAAACGATTCCTTGTTTTAATCATTGGAGAAATAAAACGTATTGAAAGCAGAAATTTTAACGGGTTATGGGCCCACGTGCAAATTCCTGGGATCCAAAGTGACAAAGAGTATATAGTTGTTTAAAGTAAGTTCGTCAATATTTAACATTGAAAAACTAACTGAGTCAAATTACAACTCGTGGAGCAATCAGCTTAGAAGTGTGCTTGTTCATCGGAAGCCGCGGTTCGTGACAAACAGAGATGTGCTTTGTATAAAGCCTGGTGACAAAGAATAGCACCTATTCAGATAAACTACATAAAAAATTTTAAGGCGGCAAGCGAATCATGGAATACCCAACGTGATGTTCACAGGCCAAAGGGGCCAGTAAGAAAGGTAACACTCTTTAAACGATTACTAGAATGTGTATGATCGACGGTGAATGTGTTCAGAAATATTTTTGCGATTGAACGTCAGTTGCAGAAAGGCTTGACGAGATTTGAGTTACTTTACAGGGTGAGTTTAGACTCGCCAGCTTGCCGAAATCTTTCGAGGATTTAGTTGTGGCATGAGAATCTCGAGATGAGCAACAAAAATTAAGTGCTATCAAGATAAAGTTGATAGAAGAGGGTGAATGACGGAAGTGCGCCAGTTCGGAACACAACGAAGGTAGCAAGCATTTATGGTGCGCGAAAGTACAGGCGAAAAAAAGAATAGTAAAACGGCACATGCAAAATTCAGCTAGCAGCGATCAAAAAAGCAAGCAAAAAAAGTTTCAAATGCTACCGCTGCGGTAAAAAGGAGAATTTTGCTGTATGGTGCAAGGAAAGGCAAAACGCAAATAGAGATCAGAGGGACAGCAACGCAGATTTTTGCAAGCCGCGTAACAATATTGTTTACATATATTAAAACAACTAAATTTTGATCTTTCAATACTTAATAAGGTAAATTAAGCCTGTTAGTTCTCAATTAATAGATGTTTTAATCATTTGTAATTGAAAATTAATTCTATTTTGCATCAAATTACAAACCGTTTCTAGAAATATATTTAAATTTCCCATTTCCTTTGATTTTCCTTGTTTTAAATTTTTATTAGCGATCTTGAACGGCGGCAACGAATTCCTCCGTTTACATATATTTTTGGTATAATTTCAATCTGGCCGTTGCAGTCATTCCAATTGCAAAACGTCAAAACCTACCCAATCCAGTCAACTGTCAAAGTTCGGTAGGTGAGCGGTTTTCACATTTCCAGTGACAGGAGACAGAGAACGTATAATATAGAGAAGGTTCATGGCGTGCCGATTGTCATCACGTTCCTCTTTTTGGAGGGGTTGAGTTTTCTATTAGTGGATTTCACCACAAAAATATTATTAGCGGATTTCACCAATATTTAACATGAAGGGGTCGAAAACAGCAGAATTGAGCATTTTCAGTGTTAAATGAGAAAAATAATGCCAATTTCAATGTTTAGAAATGTACGCTTACAGATTCGCATATTTACAATGCGCAAGCGACTATGGATATAATTTATGGATATTCTCCATAGATATATTTGATAACAAAGCTCAAATGTATATATGTACATACATATGAATGTAAGTGTAATTTGACCCATTTAATGATGAATTCCAGATTTAACTGTTGAAATGTATAATTAAGTAATATTTGTAATATTACTTAAATATTTAATTAATATAATTATAAATAATATATGTTTTTTAAGTTATATATTTATATACATATGTATTTATTTTCTTTGGGCACTTGAAGTTTTGATAAAATCTTAAGTCATATGCATACGTATAATTATGTGTACATGTAAACAGATTTTAAAACACCATGCGCATAATGCTCACATATTCACATATGTATGTATGTAATTTTGTGTTCATGTAAACAAATTTGAAAGAATCATTCGCATTAAGTTTGTAAATTTGTATACACACAACTTTGTATATAAATATATACACCCATTGTTTCATACAAAAACTACGTTGTCACGGACAACCAAACTTTGTCAAAAAGTCAATGGTAGAAAATCGGAGCTGTACCGAAACCGCTTCCCTTGCCGCTGTACAGCTTTGCCTACAAACCAGCGTTTTCTTTTTTTTTTTATAGTAGGGGGAAGCATCGAAAACCGAAGTGCGGAACTTTAATCCGCTAAACCTAATCAACTCCCAACTCAGAACTCAGGACTCTCCCACGGAACCACCGGCTAGTTTTTACTTCGTGGGAAAGCGTAAATATGTATGTTTGTGTGTAAGCTTGCATACATAACGACGCAGCTGCGTAAAAATATTTCAGAATTACAAAATATTTTTCACATTCCTTGACAAATACAGTCAATCCCGGTTATGTGCCACAATCAAAGTAACAGATATTTGTAATTAGTTAAAAATAAAAATATAATATGGTACATAAGCGACCGCGGATACTTAAACGAGTCGTTCTTAAAACAATAATTTCTATTTCATTTAAAAAACAAACCGTGAGATGCAGCAAGATATAACATAGGCTGTTAAGAGTGCTCATCACTCTTAGGGATTTGATTTTCATTTAAGCGGAGTACTACTTAGCCGGGATTGACTGTACACATGAATCAGAGGAATATTGAATATTTTCTTTGAAAAATTTCTTGAATTGAAAATCGACCAATAATCTATGTATGTTGTCAATTTTATTCTAAAATATTTTAATACTTATTTTTGCGGGGTTGACACTTTTTCCTTCTCATACATTTCAGAAATATATTCAATTTATGATTTTTAGCTTTTGAAATCGTCGCGAAAAGACGCTTGTAGGCAAGGCATGCTCGGGGAGATGTAATGGCGTCTGCTTTTATGAATGAATCGAATATGCTTTTCGAAAGTACATTTGCGTTCATGAATGAAAATTTTGTTGTTGTGTAATTTACTACAAATTTTGACGTCGGCAATTTGGCTGCCATATTGGTTTCTGATGCTTTTCCAAACGATTGTTGTTTTTGTAGAATTTTTGCGGGTGACATATCCACATGTGAACGCATGTAAGTATGTATGTTGTGTATGCATTGTTTATGTGGGAATGTCATACGCACATACATATGTATTTACATGTGTACGTATATAAGTATGTGTGATGATGTTTTAGACGATTGTTGTTTTTGTTGAACAATATTTGAAGTTTTTGCGAGTGACATATTTACATTTGTATACAGATATGTATGTATATATGTACATTGTGTGTGCATTATTTGTGTGGGAATGTCATACGCATGTATGTAAATATACAGTAATATTTATTACTGATAAATGATAATATCTTGATTTGAAATTGATTTGTACTTGCATACATATCTCCAGGATAGATGCGTATGAAAGTTTTAAATGATAAGAGGTATGATTTCGTATATTATTATGGTAATATATTATGTTTTTAGGATATTACGATAATATTTCATATATGTATATAGCATATATACATACATGCATACGAAATTATATAATATTATCAAAGATAAGGAATGTTTAAAAGGTAGCTCATTTGCCCATTAACTACAAATATTACCATGAAAATAGCATAATTTAATAATAATGCTATCAATTTTGCATGAATTCACAAAAATTTGCAAAATTATATTCATATCAATTGATATGATAGCATGTAAAAGTATAAAAATATAAGCCAAAAGGCCAACAATCGTCTGTAAAAGCAATGTATATTTCTGAGCATTATTTTCATTCAATGCTCAGCTCTGTTCACTCATTTCTGTTAAAATTTCTCCTGCCGAGCCAAAAGTGGTGAAATCCACTAATAGAAAATTCATGGCTCTTGACAGTTCACACGCTTGTCCGTAGTTGAACCTTCTCTATATTATACGTTCTCTGCAGGAGAGTTATGGATCTCTTTTATCTTTGCTTATAGAGAATATCCAACAACGGACAAGCGTGTGAACTGTCAAAAGCTAACAAAATGCGATGAGGGTGTTTCACCACAGCTAGCTCAGAAGGAGAAATTTTAACAGTGGCGCGTGAACAGAGTTGAGCATTTAATGAAAATTATGCTCAGAAATATATGTACATTGCTATTACAGACGCCTTTTGCTTATATTTTTATACGTTTACATGCCATCATATTAATTGATATGATTATGATTTTGAGTATTTTTATGAATACATGCAAAACTGATAATATTCTAATTAAATTATGCTATTTCCACAACAATAATTGTAGTTAATGTACGAAAAAAAGCTATTTTTTAAATATTTCTTTTGTTTGATACCATAATATAATTTCATATGTGAATATGTTTGTATATATGCTATATATATATTAAGGTGGGCCAAAAAAAGTTTTTATTTTTTTTTCTTAGTTACCATGAAAATCTCATCCGACATGACTAAAAACAAGTTCTGGTAAAACTTGAGCTCTTAATATTAATATTAAGAGGTGCCTCATCGACATTTTCGATTTCCCATATAAATAACACAGGAAATTTTGTTCTTTTTGTTTGGATTTTTAATGTACACAAACAAATAATTGGTAAGCGATAATCAACACTAATTCTTATAGGAAATTTACCGATCTACAAAAAAAGTCTGACTCTCAGGAAATGTAATTTAATAAGAGCCATTTTTCAGTAATTTTTCGATTGCAACACAACTTTTTATTTCATATCTCTTACATATTGATTATTTCAAAATTAAACAAAAGTCTTTTTCTTACAATCGGGAAATTTTTGTCGGTGATTTTTAACAACTTGCAATAAATATTGCAATTGTTCTTCATTTTTAGTAAGACATTTGTTGTACTCCTCTATTAAACCAACACCTCTTTCTGCTGCATCATTGACCACGCTGATGCGCTTAGATTCTCTTGATGGCTTTCATCCTGTGACCAAGATTCCACATTTTTGTCAATGAAGTTTGTAGGTAAATCGAATGTTTGAACTACATATAGTCATTGACTTTTTCGAAATAAAGTCACTCAGATCTGCTGATAAGAATTGGTCTGAATTTCCTGGCTCAATTTCAAATTTTTTTTTTTGGATCAGTGTTTATTTCTTTTTTATTCAAAGCTTGAATCATTTTCTTTTTTTTGGGTAGAGGCCAAGAATGATAGAAATAAGATTGCGCAATGCGCATGTTTGCTTTCAGTCAGCTGCTCTTGCTGACGTCACGGTTGACTTATTATTCGCCCGCGCTTTTGAAAGTGAATTCGAATTGTGTTTTCAAGTGTTGTATTGATTGTTAAATTTTATATTTTTTTAAATGAGTTGCGCAGTGTTGGGTGCAATAATAATAATGGTAAAAATTGTGCTACGAAATGGAGATTTTTCCATTTCCCTAAAGATAAAACAGTGGTAAAACAATGGATAATTTTTGTCGTCGTATGGACAAAATTAATGCAACTTGCAGTTTGAAATGTGTAATTCTGGCATTTTGATTACAATAATTTTACTTTTATAACCAAACACTCTTGCAGGTTTAAGTTCGCGGAATCCAACTAAGTTACTGCCTAGCGCTTTTCCCACGTTAACTGCTCCTGCAGAGGACAATAATGTTGAAGAATACCGCCCCTGTTGAAATAATTCAAGAAGACGAGGTTGGAGAGGTATCTCAAACTGCAGGACGAGAAAGACGAGAAAATACTGCATTTGGAAACAGAAATGTTAGCCCTATTTGATATTGATGAAGTATCTTTTTCTTACATAAGTATGTGTATTTCTAATTCTTTTTAGACAAAGGCTGAATAGTGTTAGAACTTTGAATAAGTGCAGAAACGAGCAGTCAGCAGAAATTAAACGCCTTAGGATTTCCATTAAAACCTCGGAATTGCACAGAAATAATTTGGAGCAAAAACTTAGCTGCATTTTCATCAACGGCCAGGTAAGTCCCAAAATTCTAAAAAGTATTATAAATTATATGTATTATAAACCTAAAACTACAGAAAACATTGTAATATAAAAATGTATTGATGTTAACAAATGCAAATATGTACTAATATACAAACTAAGTTTTTGCACTGTTTCTTATCCTAATTATGATAATAATCTTAACTAACAATTTATTCCATTTATTTATACGCATGTATGTATGTTTATTATATTTTTACAGGTAATATTTTTCAACGTGTGTCAGTTGATCTAAATTCCACTGACCCAATTGAAAAAAATGATGACTTGGAGATTCTCAACAACGACGGACTTGAGAATTTGGCAGGGTACATCTGCCACAAACTCGGTAAAGACAACCTCGAAATTTGTGGCAATTCAGAAAATTGTTCGTCTTATACTTGGGAGGTGATTTCTGAAGGAGGACTCTCAAAACCAACAGATATGTTAATGGAGCATGTGAGAGCCTTGCAAGCAGTATTTGATGATGTAAATGGTGCTGATTTGCATACTCGTATACGTACAAATTACGCCCAGAAGCACTTAGATTTAAGTAATTTTGTAAATGGTAGCTCGAAAGTAAAATAATTGTTTTTTATAGCTAGAATGTATTTTAGGACCCGTTCCTTAAATAAAAACTTAATTGAACATATGTATAGCAAAAAAAGAAAATTAAATAAGACAATAAATTGATACTTGGTCACAAAATATTCAATCTTTTTATTTGCATAAATGTATGTATGTATATGGTTGAAACAAACACAGCAAAGAGACAAACTTAAATAATACAATGAAAATACAATTAAATGAATATGTAGGCAAATGTTCACTATAAAATATTCACTTATATTGATATCTTTTATTAATATTCACTTATATTGATGTTAACTTTTAATTATATTCATATTTTTGTATGCCTGCAATACAAAATTGCTTCTTATTGCAAAGGAAAACAAACAACTGAAAATCAGCTGATTGTACGTTGGTCAACCGTGACGTAGATGCGCAGAACGAACAAAATTTGAACTCGTCATTGCGCAATCTTTTTTCTATCATTCTTGGGTAGAGGCACATTATCAACAAAAAGAGAAATAATGGCCAACTGTTCACTCAAATACCACAGGTGATTTTTAATTTTTGAACAAGCTGCTGTTGATACGGAGCTGTTCACAGTTTTATACTCAACTAAGTCTTGCATGAAGGTCAGGTCATTGTATGGTGCCAGAATCGCAGATGGAGCAGTGTACCAAGCTTTTAAATAAATTTTAACGAGAAAAATACAAACTTCACGTAAGCTTGAATAATATTTACTTATATTCCCATATAGGTGTCACTAAGATCGATAATTACTATACAATAATAATAATACAAAAATAGTAATGAAAATTAACAATTAAGTTCAGCATGACAAGATTGCCTGAATTTCTTTTATGAATTAATTAAATAGAAATGAGATAAATCGAAAAAATATGATTTATTATGTTTATTAGCCACCAATTTGTAATATAAGATTAAAAATTGTGGAAATCATTTTTAATAATTTCTTGTTGGTCTTTAACTACGAATAACTTTGAATGAGTTGACTCAGCCAAAAAATGTTTTAGACCTTTTTTGTAGATCGGTAAATTTCCTATAAGAATAAGTGTTGATTATCGCTTACCAATTATTTGTTTGTGTACATTAAAAATCCAAACAAAAAGAACACAATTTCCTGTGTTATTTATAAGGGAAATCGAAAATGTCGATGAGGCACCTCTTAATATTAATATAAAGAGCTCAGGTTTTACCAGAACTTGTTTTTAGTCATGTCGGATGAGATTTTCATGGTAACTAAGAAAACAAAAAATAAAAACTTTTTTTTGCCCACCTTAATATATATACATATATGTATGTGGCATACTATCATAATATCCTAAAAAACTTAATATATTACAATAATATTGTATGTAAATTACATTTCTTCACTTAAATTTTCATACGCATCTAGCTATTAGCACATAGTTACATATATACATATGTAATTAGAATTCAAATTCAAATCGTGATATTATCATTTATTAGTAAAAAGTGTGCGCGCACTGCTCTATATGTGCATACATATGCATATGTGTACGACATTGCCGAACAAATAATGTATACACAAACCAACACCCAAATATGCATACACATGTAAATATGTCACCCACAAAAACTACAAACATTGCTTTACAAAAACAACAGTCGTTTCAAAAAGCATCATACATACTTATATGCGTACACATGTAAATATGTGCGTATGACATTCCCACACAAATAATGCGTACTCAACATACATATTTATATGCGTTCACATGTAGATATGTCACCCGCAAAAATTACAAATATTGTTCTACAAAAACAACAATGGTTTCAAATAGCGTCAGCAGCGTCACAAGTCAATATGGCAGCCAAATAGTCGATGCTCAAATTTGTAGAAAAACACCTAACAACAATATTTTCATTCATGAACGCAAGCGCACTTTCAACAGGCAAACTTGCTTCATTCATAAAAACAAACACCATTACATCTCCCCGAGCATGTCTTTGCCTACAAGCGTCTTTTCGCGATGATGGCAAAAGCTAAAAATCATAAATTTAACAATTTCTGATATTTGTATGAGAAGGAAAAAGTGTCAACGCCGCAAATATAAGTATTCAAATATATTAGAATAAAATTGACAACATAGTTTATTTGTCGATTTTCGAGTCAAGAAATGTATCAAAAATAAATATAGTTTAAAAAAACTAAAAAACACGCTTTTAAAACATATCAAACTAAAAAGTGAAAAATAATTCCTGCATTATTGTGAGAAAAGCGTGGAATGCTCGATATATGAAAAATATGTCACCAAGCATATTCTAGGTTTCAGCACCACTTAAAAAAGTTACAAACAAACATACATACATACATACCTACAAGTGAAGCTAATAAAAGCGTATTAAAAATATTCAATATTCCTCTTATTTATGTGTACAGTGATTCCCGGTTAAGTAGTACTCCGTTTAAATGAAAATCATCCCTCTTAACTGCCTATATCTTGCTGCATCTCACGGTTTGTTTTTTGAAATACATAGAAATTATTGTTTTAAGTACCACTCGCTTAAGTATTCGCACTCGCTTATGTCCCATATTATATTTTTATTTTGAACAAACCACAAAAATTTGTATCTTTGATTGTGGCACATAACCGGGATTGACTGTATTTGTCAAGGAATGTAAAAAATATTGTTACGCGGCTTGCAAAAATCTGCGTCGATAAGTATGCAAGCTCATACAGAAAAATACATACATACATATTTACGCTGGTTTGTTGGAGAAGCTGTTACAGCGGCAAGGGAAGCAGTGGCAATTGGCGATGTTCGTTTGTGTTTTCTGCCAACAACACAATGTTGTGACGCTTTGTCGTCGCGTCAGTCTTTCGACACGTTGACTCTTTGACAAAATCTCAGCTTCGGCCATTGGTTGCCCGGGACAACGGAGATTTCGCATGAAGCAATATGTGTACATATTTACATACATAGTTGTGCCTGGACAAATTTACAAACATTATGCGTATGGTTCTTTTTGTTTACATGCTCACATAATTACATACATACGTGAATATGTGCGACCGCTTCGCCTTTAAACTTTTAAAGGCCTGCAAATAAATATGTACATATGTATGTATATATCTTATCAAACCTACATTAATTAAATATTTAGATAACAACATAAACATGACTATTATACATATGTATATTCCGAAAGATTTTAAGGAATTCATCATGAAATAGTTCAATTTGTACGTACATGCTTGTGTGCTTTGATATAAAATACATACATATCGTCACCTGAAATGCAAAATAACGTAACAACATTTTCGGAAATTTACAGTGGCAAGAATTAAACACGAAATAAAATAGAACATGAGTGAAACAAAATTTTAATATTGGTTAAAACTGGTTTATATCTGACCGCAGAACCTGAAAATGTTGAACATATGTAATATTATGTATGTATGTAATTTGAAGTAGTGAAGCGTAATCAATAAGACACTCAATTTCGAATATTTTGATGATACGTTATTTTGTATTTTAGGTGACGATATATAGAAAATATACATACTTACAGTGAACCAATAAAGTTTACATACACCTAGTTCTACTAAATTACGACACGTTTATTTATTTTTATTTTATAACAAATTATAAAATGAATAAATTTTGTGGTTTTTTCTATGCATTTCAAAAGATGTATATTTAACATTAAATTTAGCATATCAAAAAAATTATTATTTATAGAAATCAAAAGTAATTACAATAGTTTTAGCAGTTTTTGGCCTACATTTTGTTGCTATTATTGTCCCTAGACATCGGTGCATGCTCCCCACTCTATTTCTAGTATTATTTCCGGATATTTTGACCCACTAAGTCCATGATCCAGCATTTATTTATTTTGATGAAATTCGATGTTTTCGAATACGATTTTCCAAAAAGTACCAGATGTTTTGAATAGGATTAATGTATGGTGATTGCGGGACGTATGGAGTTATTTTTAATTCCATAACAACTCTGCACGTAAAAGATAAGATGGGTGTTTTGGGTCGTTATCCTGCTGTAAATAGAAGTGACCACTATTAACAGCCGATTTAAGCACACTTAAAACTTAATTTTTTTTCTTAAAATGTTCAGATACATATGCTTATTCATTTGCATATTTATTTATTATAGGCGATCCTGCTAGTTGCTTTATCAGCCCAATGGGTATAACCAAAACTTGCAAGTAAGAATACAGTAAGAATACTTGACTTTGAAAAATTTATTTATTTTTTTGATTTTGGAATATTATAGTGTGCTTGGAAACACAAAATAAGCAGTCGGCAGGTACCGAAATTTTTTCATTTATTTCGGTACCTATCTACATACATATACATATATATACCGAACTGTCTAACTGTTTTTTCGTACAGAACAGTTGGGTTTTTTGTAAGTAGCTGTATGCCGTATTACAGCTCAAACTGCATATTAACATACATACATACATATGTGCATAAAGAATTCTTTTAAAAATTTAATCGGAATGAACTCTCTTTTTTCTCCGCCAAGGGTTATGGGTAGCAATACTTATGTGTATGTCTTCGTTCTTTCTCTGGTTTCTTCTCGTTTTCTCTTTTTGGTTTTTTTCTTTGTTTGATGTTTTCCGTGTCGAGTTTTTATTTTCTTCCCACGTTGCTTGTAATTCTTGTCTGCTCTGCTGCATGTTTTGGGGTTTTTTTTTGCTTATTTGGATTTTTACCGCGCCCGTATTTGAGTTTTGGTTTTTTGTATTTGTTTTGCTTTTAGTTGGTTTCATGCGCCCGTTTCATCATAAGCGAGTGCGTACATGTGTTTATGGTAATTAAATAATAATTTCTTATGTATTTGTGAAAACAAACCGTGAGATGCAGCAAGATATAGGCCTTTAAGATGGATGATTTTCATTTAAGCGGCGTACTACTTAACTGGGTTTCACTGTACACATAAATCAGAGGAATATTGAATATTTCTTGACTTGTATGTACATATATGGTATATGTAGACTTTTGTATGCATTATTTGTGTGGGAATGTCATACGCACATAAGCATGTATGCATGTAAATTAATTCCCGCGACGAGGGAATTTAAAGAAAATATATATTTTATTCCGCGAACGCGGAAGTTAAAGCTAAGGCTGACGCAGAGAACTTAAAGCATAGATAAGGTGCAAATTGAATTCTGTATGATGTCTCGATTTGACGGCTAACAGAGCTAACAGAATTGTAGTAATGAATTCAGCATTTTCGCTGCTATTTAGCAGAAATGAGCACGTTCTCTGGCAGAAATATATGTAAAACGACTGAATTCATGCGAGAATAAATAAAGAGAAATGCCTTGAAGAAATATATACAAAGTCACACAGAGAAAGTAAAAAAGCATTCTCTGAGTCACATATGCGTGATTATTTTGTATTATATGAACCATTGTTTTCCGAAAAATAGTAAAAATTTTAATTTTTTTTACAAAATCGGAGAAAATTATGTAAAACTAATTTTAATTTTATTTCTCATTAATTTTATTTTTTAATTTTTAAAGGAGGATGGAGTCATGTGTAGAAGTTCACGCAAGTGAGGAAAGTTCTCTGATCACCAATCACTTGGGAGTGGCCAGAAACGATTCTTTTACACATGGCTCAAGCAGCTCACTACTTCCGGTCTTTGACCAAGTATCGTCTGGGTAGCTTAAGAACATCCGTTCGAAGGCGAGCTAATGTGAGAAGGCTAAACATCCCCTACATAGGGTTGTGCGCTGGGTGTGGGAACGTAAAAAACAATACCAATGGCAAACGAAATAAGGACTACGATTTGAGGGCATGCACCTGGAATGTTCGGACCGGGAAGGTGCCGCTGCCCAGCTGGTTGATGTTATCGCAAAAATAAAGGCTGACATCACCGCCCTCCCAGAAATGCGATGGACTGGACAAGGAGAGAGACGAGTAGGTCCTTGTGACATTTACTACAGTGGCCATATAAAGGAGCGCATGTTTGGTGTTGGATTCGTGGTGGGAGAAAGACTCCATCAACGAGTACTATCATTCACTCCGGTGAATGAACGTCTAGCCACAATCCGCATCAAAGCGAGGGTCTTCAACATATCGTTGATTTGCTCCCACGCCCCGACGGAAGAGAAGGACGAGGTGACCAAAGATGCCTTCTATGAGCGCTTGGAGCGTACCCATGAGAGCTGCTCCCGCCACGATGTCAAAATCGTGCTTGGCGACTTTAACGCCAGGGTGGGCAAAGAAGGTATCTTTGGCACTACGGTCGGTAAATTCAGCCTCCACGACGAAACTTCCCCAAATGGGTTGAGGCTGATTGACTTCGCCGGGGCCCGAAATATGGTTATCTGTAGTACTAGATTTCAGCATAAAAAGATTCATCAAGCTACCTGGCTGTCTCCGGATCGAAAAACCACCAACCAGATCAATCATATTGTGATAGACGGAAGACATGTCTGCAGTGTTCTAGACGTGCGTATGCTCCGAGGTCCTAACATCGACTCGGACGATTATCTTGTTGCAGCCAAGATTCGCACCCGCCTCTGTGCAGCAAAAAACGCACGTCAACATACACAAGGTAGGTTCGACGTCGAGAAGCTGCAATCACAACAGACAGCCGAACGATTTTCTACTCGGCTTGCACTCCTGCTCTCTGAGAGCACTCGTCAACAACTCGGTATAAGGGAACTGTGGGACGGCATTTCAAACTCCTTACGTACAGCTGCAACCGAAACCATTGGTTTTCGGAAAATGCAAAAGAACAGCTGGTACGACGAGGAGTGCCGTGTCGCAGCGGAGAGAAAACAGGCTGCCTACCTCGCAACGTTGCGATCAACCACTACACATGCGGGATGGGATAGATACCGAGAGTTGAAGAGGGAAGCGAGACGCATTTGTAGACAGAAGAAGTAAGAGGCCGAAATGCGTGAATACGAAGAGCTTGATAAGCTGGACGACAGGGGTAATGCTCGAAAATTCTACGAAAAAATGCGCCGGCTTACAGAAGGTTTCAAGACCGGAGCATACTCTTGTAGAACCCCCAAAGGTGATCAAGTCACTGATGTCCAGAGCATAGTTAAATTATGGAGGGAACACTTCTCTAGCCTGCTGAATGGCAGTGAACGCACAACACCAGGAGAAGGAGAACCCGATTCCCCAATCGATGACGATGGAGCAGACGTTCCATTACCCGACCATGAAGAAGTTCGAATAGCAATTACCCGCCTGAAGAACAACACAGCGGCGGGGGCCGATGGATTGCCGGCCGAGCTATTCAACCACGGCGGCGAAGAACTGATAAGGAGCATGCATCAGCTTCTTTGTAACATATGGTCGGACGAAAGCATGCCCAATGATTGGAATTTCAAAAAAAGAAGAGCGCACAATCTGCGCCAACTACCGTGGGATAACCCTCCTCAACATCGCATATAAGGTTCTATCGAGCGTATTGTGTGAAAGATTAAAGCCCACCCTCAAAAAATTGGTTGGACCTTATCAGTGTGGCTTTAGACCTGGATATTCACCATACGCCAAATCTTGGAAAAGACCCGTGAAAGAAGAATCGACATACACCACCTCTTCGTCGATTTCAAAGCTGCTTTCGACAGCACGAAAAGGGGCTGCCTTTATGCCGCGATGTCTGAAATTGGTATCCCCGCAAAACTTATACGGTTGTGTAAACTGCCGTTGAGCCACACGAAAAGCTCCGTCAGGATCGGGAAGGACCTATCCGAGCCGTTCGATACCAAACGAGGTTTTAGACAAGGCGACTTCTTCAACCTGCTTCTGGACAAAATAGTTCGAGCTGCAGAACTTAATCGAGCAGGTACCATCTTCTATAAGAGTGTACAGCTGTTTTCGTATGCCGATGATATTGATATCATCCGCCTCAACACCCGCGCCGTTAGTTCTGCTTTCTCCAGGCTGGACAAGGAAGCACAGAAAACGGGTCTGGCAGTGAACGAGGACAAGACGAAATATCTCCTGTCATCAAACAAACAGCCGTCGCACTCGCGACTTGGCACTCACGTCACTGTTGACAGTCATAACTTTGAAGTCGTAGATAATTTCGTCTATTTTTAATCCAGCGTAAACACCACCAACAATGTCAGCCTGGAAATCCAACGCAGGATAGCTCTTGCCAACAAGTGTTACTTCGGACTGAGTAGGCAATTGAAAAGCAAAGTCCTCTCTCGACAAACAAAAACCAAACTCTATAAGTCACTCATAATTCCCGTCCTGCTATATGGTGCAGAGTCTTGGACGATGTCAGCAACTAATGAGTCGACGTTGCGAGTTTTCGAGAGAAAAGTTCTGCAAAAGATTTATGGTCCTTTGTGTATTGGCCATTTATGAATATCGCATTCGATGGAACGATGAGCTGTACGAGATATACGACGACATTGACATAGTTCAGCGAATTAAAAGACAGCGGCTACGCTGGCTAGGTCATGTTGTCCGGATGGATGAAAACACTCCAGCTCTGAAAGTATTCGACGCAGTACCCGCCGGGGGAAGTAGAGGAAGAGGGAAGACCTCCACTCCGTTGGAAGGACCAAGTGGAGAAGGACCTGGCTTCGCTTGGAATATCCAATTGGCGCCAAGTAAGAAAAGAAGAAACGACTGGCGCGCTGTTGTTAACTCGGCTATAATCGCGTAAGCGGTGTCTACGCTAATTAAGAAGAAGAAGAATTTTTAAATAAATTAACATTTCAAATAAATTATATTTATTTCTACTATTACAAAGTGAAGATGTGCCAAATGAACTACAGTTCTTCACAGAAAATTGGTGACCTTCTTGAAATATGTATATTCGCATTATTTCGTTATTATTTCCATATTTATACCAATAGAATTTCTATGGCATATACAAACATTAGGCCGGGTCGATTTGTGGGGAGGCAAAAAATTGCCGAAGGAACCATACCACTGAAACGAATTCTGATGTCCCCCTATTTGGGTCGAACTTTTGGGTAGGGGCAAATTTTGAAATGGAATTGAAATTACCATTTCATTCTTATTACCTCTGAAAGTGAGGAGAACTAAAGCAATAACCACTATGGTATTTCAAAAAAAATAATAAGTGAAGTGACCATTCCAAATCAAAAAGTTTACAATGAATCCACCATCCTCTACACCGCAAGATGAAGCAACTACATCAACAACTATCGAAAACCCAATGAGTCATATACCCAAGCATGATGTTACTGTTTTTGGTGTGTCTACTGATTTGACTGATCTTAATTTACCAACCCATCTGGATATCTTGAGATATTATTTTTACTTAAGCGAACGTGCTAAAACAGAACAAAAAAAGTTTTCCCATAAATCATTCACTATTCAAGTACAAGATAAGTTGATTGGAATTTGGGAAAAACTTGGTATGGAAATAATGCTGAAAAAAAGTGTATGTAATAAATTGAATAAATTGCTTGACAAGTATCAAGAGCAAATCAAGAGAAGAAACAACACCCAACAATTTACAGAGTATGTAAAATCTCTGGAAACAATTTTTTACATTGGAACATGTAAATGCGATTTGAAGGCAGCTCCATGTGCATGCGGCTGGGTTCCCGAACGCCTCAAAGAGTTCATGCACGATCAACATAATCAGAGAAGACTAACAATGAATGCATTTATGATGGAAACTGAAGAGCAAGGAGCAACGTCTATGTCATCAATGCCAACATACCAAGATCCCGATGATTCAACATACGCACCGCCACCGGTTCAAGAAGATATGGATAGAAGCACAAGTTCACAATACACAGAGAGATACAATTGTTTTAACTTTGCCTTGATATGTGACAGATTTGGTGTGCCTGACAGAGTAGCATCAGCATTGGGAACCGCTCTTTTGCAAGATTTTAAAATTAAAGATAAGCATGGGAAACCTCTCATCATGGATAAACCGAAAGTTCGCAGAGAAAAAGAGAAATGCAGACAAGAAGTGCTTCGCAAACGGTAAGATGATTCCAATTTGTTAGCGTTTTCATTCGATGGCAGAAAAGATGATACTTTAACGATAGATAAAATTGATGAGAAGTATCATACTAGGATGGTAAAAGAACCTCATCTTGTTATTTTGAGAGAACCCAATTCTGAATTGATTGGTTACGTAAGACTGGAACATGAAACCGCTGAATACAAAACAACCAAATTAAATGGTTTTTTCAACGATAAAAATATATCACTGGATATATTAATTGGAATATGCACTGACGGTGAGCCAACAAACACTGGCCCACACGGTGGAATTATACGACGATTCGAATTGCTGTTAAAAAGACCATTGCATTGGTTTGTTTGCCTTCTACACTTCAACGAACTTCCGTTTCGGCATTTGTTTGAAGCTTTGGATAAATCAACCAGCACTGGACCAAGATCGGCAACCGGAAAACTGAGCCGTCAAATCGAAACTTGTGAAACTCTTCCGGTAAGTTATTGCTATCACTCATTTATTATAATTGTCAACCATTTTTAATTATTTTATTATTATGTATATATTTTAAGGTGGTGGACGGTTTCCAGAAAATTGAGTTGCAAAATATGTTCCCTGCTCCAGAATGCCCCCCTCCACCGATTCGAAGTACTTATACGACATGGCCCTTGCAATTTCTAGCGGCGTGGTTCCGGTGGATCTGGCTAACATCAAACCAGGGAAAATTGTACATTCTCGGTGGCTCACCAAGGCCGCTAGATTATTGCGATTATATGTGACAACGGAAAATCCAGATGCAAATTTAAGAATTCTGGTTGAATTTATAATTAAATGTTATGTGCCAATGTACTTCAATATCAAGTATTACAGCTCTGTCATGTACGGCGATTTTTACGCAAAATTGTCAATCAAGTAATTAAAGATAATTCATATTATGCGCATTCGGAAAATATCTTGTTATCAATATTGTTTGATGATAGGAAAGAAAAGCGCGACTGTGCCATCAAGAAAATTTTTCGCTATCGAACCGATGTTGACGAGCCAATGGAACTTAGAGTTTATAAAAAACCAGATATGAACTTTAATTGCACAAGTTATACGGAAATGATCAATTTGAATGATATAAATATCGTATTTGAACCACCATTCACGCGAAGCATTCCGTACGATACATTGAAAGAATGTTTAAATCAAGATGATCCACCGTTTAATGACCCAAAAATTCCATCACACATACAAGGAACGGAACGACAGGTTCAATTGCTAGCTAGCGTTTCCAAACGGGTTATACCGAAAAATGTAGAGGCTGTTATGGCGACGACATTAGAGAGCCGTGCGAAATTGCCCAGACTTGAAAGTAAAAAAGACTTCAAACAATAATTTTTTAGTTTCTTTTCTATAACTCACTTAAATTAATTTTTTCATTTACATATGTTCTGACTAAATAAATTTCTTAAGAGAAAAAATAGATATTATTATAAATAAATAAATAAAAATAAAGAAAAAACATAGCCATTTAGCTGATTTTTTCATGTACAGGCCAAAAATGGTGATTTTTTGAAATGATTGTATGGGGAACCCCCCAGGGGAGTTCCAGGGCGTGTGCCACTGGCATGGGTGGATCGGCCGTCCAAAGTAAGTGGGGGTCGGTCATACATTTGGACTCGATTGGAGCACTCTAAATGGGTCAAAGTGGGATTTTTCAAAATTTGCCCCTCCCCAAAAGTTCAACCCAAATTGGGGGACATCAAAATTCGTTTTAGAGGTATGGTTCCTTCGGCAAAGTTTACTTATTTTGATCCCTAGAATATGATTTTCATAGAGCAATGGGCGATTTTTAAATCGACCCTCCCTCACATACATATATTATTTCTTTGTCACATTTGTCTGTATGTTTGCGAAAGCAAATTAGAATTGACAAATATTCAACAGCTATGTTGCCACTTTTCTCACTTCTTTCTTAGAACAAACACCAGAAAAATGTTCAATTTATGATTTTTAGCTTTTGCCATCGTCGCGAAATGATGCTTGTTGGCAAAGGCATGCTCAGAGAGATGTTACGGCGTCTGTTTTTATGAATGAAGCGAGGTCGCTTGTGGAATATGCGCCTCCGTTTGTGAATGAAATCGTTTTTGTTGTAAAATTTACTATATTTGGGCTTCGCCAATTCGGCTGCCATATTGACTTGCCATGCTTATGCTATTTGAGCAATTGATGTTTTTGTAGAAAAATGTTTCAATTTTTTGTTAGTGACATAAGTTACATATATGTGGATCTCAATCACTTTACATAGTTGATATTCATGGTAAATTTATTTATCTATATATAGAGATCCACAACGTTAATGTACTTAACATATAATACCAACTCTACTAAGAATGTTAACAAAATATGTTAATGTACTTAACAATAATACCCACTCTACTAAGAATGTTAACAAAATATCGTATGTTAAGTTAAGGTATAAATAATGATGTTTCGTTAGACTAAACACAGATTGTTAAAAAGGAATTACTTTCGCGGTTTGACTCTTCGTATAAAACTTTAATAAAGATTAATAAATAAAAAGGTGTTTCTTACTTTGGCGGATTTTACCGGCCTTAAAATAAAATATAACCTTGAACGTCGGGTTTCAACCGGGTTAGAGGAATAATATAACTGGCGACGAGGATGGGATGTGGATAGAAAGTTCCACATCCAGTGATTACGAATTTTTCGCAAACGAAAAAATTTTTTTTTTAGTATTACTAAATATAACTATAAGAAAAAAGTGAAGTGCTAAACTAATTTTGCGTAAAACAGACATTCAAATAATTGGAAAACGTTAAAATAAAACTACTTATTTCTAAAAAAAATTAATTAAAACAAAAAAAAAGGGGTGAAGTGCTAAACTAACTAATTTTGTGTAAAACGAACATTCATACATATATCAACTTCATTGCAAAAAAAACATTATGGTGCAAAGTGATTATATATTACACAAAACAGAACATTAGCACCGCTGTTAATGATTAAAATTACAAAACTAACAAAGGTACTAAACCAAAATTACATACAAAATAAAATCCCCAACTTCGCTAATGAACATTAAGTAAACGAATCAAAAAATATTTTGTACAGTTCCGAAAAAAAAACAAAATACACATATTAACACTTAACAAATTCAACAAAGTTCACGAAAATTAAAAGAAAAATAAAACATCTGAGGTTACTGTAACATCACGCCACTCAGATCATCGACATCTCAAAACCCGCCAATCACGGCTTACTGCGCTCATCAGATTAGAGAGTGAGAGAGCTAATATGGCATTAACATTAGCTGAGAGTCTGCGTGAAGCACGAAGCTTACCGGCATTTACTGGATAAAATGAATATACGCTGAGCAACTACTTGCAAGATGTCACCACCGTACTACAGCTGACTGCGATAGAACATCATGATACTCTACAAACAGTGTTGGGTGACCGCCTTCAAGGCAAAGCATTAAGGGTAATACAAACTTTAGTTAGTCCTAGTTGGAAGAATATATTAAAAAAACTAAAAGAAGAATTTGGCGTTAAAAGAACATTTTTTAATTTAAGAAGCGATGCCTTAAATGTAGATGCAAAAAATATTGAAGAACTGCATCATAAGTTGAGAAAAATTTTAAGTCTGATGAACACTAAATTTAGTTTAGAACCAGATATGTTATATACACATACTTAACAACGACCAAATGATTTTTGATATATATATAAATTTTTACCTATTAATATTAAGTCTTTGTTATTACAAAATCATATTAACACTATTGATAAAGCATATACATTTTTATATTGAAAACAATTTAATAAAAGATATTAAATTAATAAACATGAATACAAAATTTTGCGAATAATTTTCCTAATTTCCTTCAATAATTTTCAAAGCAAAAATTCCTAAAATTAACCAGTAAACAATGACACGAGTGGGACTTTGCATTTGGCAACGTCAATTTTCGTAACAGTAGTAATCGTAGAAGCCTACAAAACCATAAATTACCTACTCGAGGTTATAATGAGAACTTACCCATTTCAAAAGTCAAACTGGGAATTTTAGGCACAACGCAATGAATTATAGATATCCGAAAAGAAATGTTAACCATTTCCCTGCTGCTGTGGAAGTTGATGAACAACATGCAACACAAAATTTTCATTTACAGCCTCCAGAGCCGAGCTACCAATAATTGTACTAACAATAAAACACATTAAGACAAGGTGCTTAATCGATAGCGGAGCTGCCACCACATTGGGAAATTATCTTTTCTTTTCACATATAGGTGTTAAGAGAAAGTTAGCTAAACCGATTCGGCTAAATACTTTAATAGGAAATAACATTATAAATGAAGAAGTGATTGTTAACGTACCAAACGAATTTAACGCAAAAAATGAAACCATGTCTGTTAAACTTACTGATTTCACAGAGACAGCATTTGACTGTATAATAGGTGTCAACATTTTAGGTCCCATTGGAGCTATAATTAATTTCCAAACAAATTCAATGATAGTTAATGATAGTGAAATTAGGTTTCCTAATAATAATTTCGAAATTAGCTACGATGAAGTTCATTGTCTAGAAAAAGTTGAATTAACTGAGTTTAGAAATTTAATACCCTTAGAACTTAGTACTGAAGAAAGTAAACGATTACAAAACTTTCTACATAAAAATAAAAATACATTTTACATTGAAGGTCAAAATTTAACTACCACTAATTGTATTAAACATAAAATTATAACAAAATCTGATAGACCGATTTATTGCAAAAATTATCGACACCCTCAAATCCTAGAAGATGAAATAGAAACACAAATAAACGACATGCTTAAGCAAAATATAATTAGGCAAAGCAAATCTCCATATAATTCTCCATTATGGATTGTAAAAAAGAAATCAAATAACTCAAATACTCAAAAATGGCGTCTAGTAATTGATTTTAGAAAACTGGAATGAAATTATAATAGAGCGACAAATTTCCACTGCTGAATATTGAGGGCAGTTTTTGATAAATTGGGTAAAGCTCAATATTTTTCTTCATTAGACCTTGCAAAGGGTTTTCATCGGATACTAATGAATGAAAACGATATTGAAAAACAGCATCTCTACATCCAGAGGTCATTTTGAGTTCGTAAGAATGCCTTTCGGACCTGAAAAACGCACCATCAACATTTCAGCGAATGATGAATCATGTGTTGGCAGATTTTATAAACAACATTGCATATTATATATGGATGACATTTTAGTTTTCTCTACGTCTCTAACCGAACAAATCGAAAGTTTACAAAAAATATTTAATAAGCTTAATAATTACAATTTAAAACAAGTAAGGAAGGGCTAAGTTCGGGTGTCACCGAATATTTTATACTCTCGCATGGTAAAGTGATAATCGAGATTTCATTATCCGTCATTTAAATATTTTTCAAATACCGTATTTTTTGTAAAGTTTTATTCCGCTATCATCATTGGTTCCTAATGTTTATACTCGTATTATACAGAGAAGGCATCAGATGGAATTCAAAATAGCTTTATATTGGAAGAAGACGTGATTGTGAACCGATTTCACCCATATTTCGTACATGTCATCAGGGTGTTAAGAAAATATTATATACCGAATTTCATTGAAATCGGTCTAGTAGTTCCTGAGATATGGTTCTTGGTCCATAAGTGGGCGGCGCCACGCCCATTTTCAATTTTTAAAAAAAGCCTGGGTGCAGCTTCCTTCTGCCACTTCTTCCGTAAAATTTTGTGTTTCTGACGTTTTTTATGAGTCGGTTAACGCACTTTTAGTGATTTTCAACATAACCTTTGTATGGGAGGTGGGCGTGGTTATAATCCGATTTCTTCCATTTTTGAACTGTATATGGAAACGCCTGAAAAAAACGGCTCTGTAGAGTTTGGTTGACATAGCTATAGTAGTTTCCGAGATATGTACAAAAAACTTAGTAGGGGGCGGGGCCACGCCCACTTTTCCAAAACAATTGCGTCCAAATATGCCCCTCCCTAATGCGATCCCTTGTGCCAAATTTGACTTTAATATCTTTATTTATGGCTTAGTTATGACACTTTATATGTTTTCGGTTTCCGCCATTTTGTGGGCGTGGCAGTTAGCCGATTTTGCCCATCTTCGAACTTAACCTTCTTATGGAGCCAAGGAATACGTGTACCAAGTTTCATCATGATATCTCAATTTTTACTCAAGTTACAGCTTGCACGGACGGACGGACAGACGGACGGACGGACGAGACAGACGGACGGACAGACAGACATCCGGATTTCGACTCTACTCGTCGCCCTGATCACTTTGGTATATATAACCCTATATCTGACTCTTTTAGTTTTAGGACTTACAAACAACCGTTATGTGAACAAAACTATAATACTCTCGTTAGCAACATTGTTGCGAGAGTATAAAAATACAAATTGATAAGTGTAAATTCTTATCAAAGCACTATAGCCGAAATTGCGATTTTAGCGGCAAAAAGTCAATTTTTCAAATTTAAATTTTTGCAATTATTTTGATGGTGTTCAATACCCAACATATTGATAAGAAAAAATTAAAAAAAAAATTACTGTTGGCAACCCTGTTTATGTACAAACAGCTGGTAATGTTTACAAATTTTTTAGTACGTGTTAATACAAGTGAAGCAGCAAAATTTTTATAAAATTAAAAACTGTTTTTTAATAATATATTCTTGTAAAAAAACTTTGTAAATATGAGTTCTATTATTCGAGGTGAGTAATTTTACTATATACAAATATAGTTTGCTAAATGTTTTTATTTCGTACTTATTTTGGTGGTTTTTTGTATGTATTTTTTTGTGAAATTGTGAAGAGTTTTATCGTTTTTCGTGGAGTAAAACTAAAAATGAAGTGTCATTGGAACTATTTACATGTGATTGTTTGTAGAAAACTCAAGTTTTATGTCATGGTAAAAGTGTATGCATTTGACTGCTAATGAACGAATTTTTAATACTTTTGTAGAAACACTCACGTTCAAAAATTCTGAACTATTTGAGTTTTGGTTGAGAAACAACAAGAATGTTTCGAATTACATAAAAGGAAAGATTTCATACGAAATTGACAGTGAATTAAGTAAATTGATATGTACTAAAGCTCGGAACTTATCTAATTTTATTAAACTTAAATGGAATAAACAATCCAGAAATGAGAATGCATTTAGAAAATATAATAAGAAATGGTTGAGTGGAGAAACAATTTTTGTAATACCGAAAAAGATTAATACTATTGGGCGACCAAAACTGACGTATGATGATAGCTGCGAAAGAAATAAAAGGAGATTAGCTTCCGAATTAGCTTCCCAGCAAGGAGACAATGCGCAATTATTAGTTCATGCTGCCTCTATATCTGCCAAAAAATCCCACGCAACGGATTTGAAATTTGTCCTACAGCAAGTTGCTACATCTCCAAATCGCCCATCCAAAATTCGAGAAGTTCTTAATACTAGCCATAAAGAAGTTACGCCAGTATCACCTGATGAAGCTCTAATGTTTGTGTTAGAAAACGGATTAACTAAAAAGGTGTACTCAAATATGCGGCAATTAAACATAAAACACAATTGTAGTATTTATCCGACTTATGATAAAGTTTATGAAAGCAAATTGAAATGTAGACCGGATGAAATCAAAGCGAATGAAAGCTCTGTCGAAGTGTCGTTGCAAAATTTGTTAGACTACACAGCTAAAAGAATTCTTGAATGATGAAGTATTGTGTACAATGGATGTTGAAGAATCGATCCTAATTTCGAGCTACGGGTTTGATGGTTCTACCGGTCACAGCTTGTTTAAACAAAAATTTGTGGAAAATACTTCGGAAAGTTTCGATCATTCCCTTTTTGTGACATCAGTCATTCCAATAAAAATAATTTCATCAGCAGGGTATAACATTTGGGTAAACCGTACACCTCAGTCAGTACGCTTTTGTAGACCTTTAAAAGTGGAGTTTGTTAAAGAAACAAAAGAGCACATTTTAACTGAAAACCACAACATAAAGAAACAGATTGAGGAGTTGAAACCACTACAATACACACTAAGTAATGGGGAAAAAATTAAATTAAAATATAATTTATATATGACATTAATAGATGGGAAAGTCTTAAATGTGTTGACAGAAACTAAAAGTGCACAGCAATGTCCCATCTGTCATGCCGGTCCAAAGGAATTTCGAACTACAAGAAACTTTGATTCTCCTTATTTTGAACCGAAGACCGACGCTTTGAAATATGGATTAAGCCCTTTGCATGCGTGGATTCGTAGTATCGAGTTCGTTTTAAAACTTTCATACAAGCTAGATTTGAAAAAATGGCAAGTTCGTGGAGCAGAAGAGAAGAGAATCCTGGCAGAAAAGAAACAAAAATTCAAAAAGAGTTTTGCTGCAAATGGGGCTTCATGTCGATAAGCCGAAAGCAAATGGCAGCGGCAACAACACAACGATGGCAACACAGCTAGAAGAGCATTTTCTCTCGCACGACCTTTTAGCATCTATTACTGGTATAAATATTGATTTTTTGAAACATTTACACATAATCTTAATTGCTCTCTCCTCTGAATTTGAAATTGATGCTCAAAGGTTTCGTGATTATTGCATTAAAACCAGTGAAATATTTTTCCAAAACTACGAATAGTTCTCTATGTCTGCCACAATACACAAAATATTAGTGCATTCGTCACAAATAATTGAGGCTTCAGTAGTACCCGTCGGTGTCCTGGCAGAAAATGCATCTGAGGCGCGAAACAAATTTTATAAAAAAGATCGAACTGGTCACGCTCGAAAGGATTCAAGAGTGCACAACATACTTGACATGTATCATAGAGCTATGGATAGCTCTGACCCATATATTTCAAGTTTATGTTTGCAAGAACGTACAAATAGTTCAAAAAAACTTCCTTTTCCTCGAGAAGTCATTGATCTTTTTAAAATGCCTGAATTGCCACCAGAATTGTTATTACCTTCAACATCTCAAGAAGCCTCCAGCTGCAATTATAGTTATGATTCCGATGTAAGCTTAGAGTCGATAAATAATTATTCATTGGAATTAGAAGCGGCTGAAAACGAAGATTAAGATTAATCCATAAGCATTTACAACTTCTTTAAAATTATAAATTTATGAATTAAAAAATAAATTAATTTCTTGGTAGCATTCAATATTTTTTTAATAGTGGGCGCGGGCCGCCCATTTTTTCTAAAGCTTTTTTTGTCAGAAGAATTCCGTGTTCAAAATTTGATGAAGCCAGCGTTTTGGTAAGTATTTTTGGCGACAATTTGAGTTTTGGATATAGGAAAAAGAGGGCGTGGACCGTTCAATTTTTTCTCAAGTTGCTTTTTTGTACCAGGAAGTACGTTTTGCCACTACTTTGAAAAAAGGGGGCGTGGCCCGCCCATTTTGTTCTCAAATCGATTTTTTTATCATTAGAAGTCTACACACCAAATTTGGTGAAGCTAGCTTGCCAGGAAGTATTTTTTTGCCGCTCGGAATTTTCTAATTTTATTAAACTTAAATGGAATAAACAATCCAGAAATGAGGAAAATGCATTTAGAAAATATAATAAAATGGTTTAGTGGAGAAACAATTTTGTAATACCGAAAAAGATTAATACTATTTGGCGACCAAAACTGAATTAAAGCACTTCCCAACAAGGGAGACAATGCGCAATTATTAGTTCATGCTGCCTCTACATCTGCCAAAATCCCGCAACGGATTTGAAATTTGTCCACCAACAAGTTGCTACATCTCCAAATCGCCCATCAAAATTCGAGGAAGTTCTTAATACTAGCCATAAAAGTTACGCCAGTATCACTGATGAAGCTCTAATGTTTGTGTGTTAGAAAACGGATTAACTAAAAAGGTGTACTCAAATATCAAGCAATTAAACATAAAACCTGGTAGCAAGAATTTATCCGACTTATGATAAAGTTTATGAAAACAAAGTGAAATGTAGAACGGATGAAATCAAAGCGAATGAAAGCTCTGTCGAAATGTCGTTGCAAAATTTGTTAGACCACACAGCTAAAGGAATTCTTGAATATCAAGATGAAGTATTATGTAAAATGGATGTTGAAGAATCGATCCTAATTTTCGAGCTACGGGTTTGATGGTTCTACCGGTCACACTTGTTTAAACAAAAATTTGTGGAAAAATACTTCGGAAGTTCGATCATTCCTTTTGTGACATCAGTCCCATTCCAATAAGAAAATAATTTCATCAGCAAAGTGCTGTTGGAGTAAAACCCGTACACCTCAGTCAGTACGCTTTTGTAGACCTTTAAAAGTGGGTTGTTAAAAGAAACAAAAAGAGCACATTTTAACTGAAAACCACAACATAAAGAAACAGATTGAGGAGTTGAAACCACTACAATACACACTATAGGTAATAGGAAAAAATTAAAGTAAAATATAATTTAGAGCATATTACGAATAGATGGGAAAGTCTTAAATGTGCTGACAGGAACCAAAAGTGCACAGCAATGTCCCATTTCCGTCATGTGCCTGTCCAAGTGAATTTCGACCTATAAGAAACTTTGATTCTCCTTATTTGCAACCGAAGACCGACGCTTTGAAATATAGGATTAAGCCTCTTGCATGCGTGGATTCGTAGTTTGAGTTTGTTTTAAACTGTGCCAGATTTGAAAAATGGCAAGCTCAGGAGCAGAGAGAAGAGAATACTGGCAGAAAAGAAACAAAAATTCAAAAGAGTTTGCTTCAATGGGGTTTCATGTCGACAGCCGAGCAAAATGCAAAGGCAACACCAACGATGGCAAATTACAGCTAGAAGAGCATTTTCGCACGACCTTTTTAGCATCTATTACTGTATAAATATTGATTTTTGAAACATTTACATAATTCCATCGCTCTTCCTCTGAATTTGAAATTGATGCTCAAAGGTTTCGTGATTATTGCATTAAAACCAGTGAAATATATTTTTCCAAACTACGAATGGTATCATGTCTGCTACACACACAAAATATTAGGTGCATCTGTCACAAATAATTGAGGTTTAAATTCGCAGGTGTCCTGGCAGAAAATGCACCGAGGCGCGAAATTTTATAAAAAGATCGAACTGGTCACGCTCGAAGGATTCAAGAGTGCACAACATACTTGACATGTATCATAGAGCCATGTCTGACCCATATATTTCAGTTTATGTTTGCAAGAACGCAAATAGTTCAAAACTTCCTTCCTCGAGAAGTTATTGATCTTTAAAATGCCTGAATTGCCGCCAGAATTGTTATTACCTTCAACATCTCAAGAAGCCTCTAGCTGCAATTATAGTTATGATTCCGATGTAAGCTTAGAGTCGATCAATAATTATTCATTGGAATTAGAAGTGGCTGAAAACGGCGATTGCATAAATCCAAGTGATTTACAACTTTTAAAATTATAACGTTGAATCAAAAATAAATTCACTTTGGCAGTCTACTATTTTTAATATGGGCGCGGGCCGCCCATTTTTCTAAAGTTTGTTTTATAGAAGAAGTTCAGTTTTCAAAATTTGATGAAGAAGGTTTTGGTAAGTATTTTATGACAATTTGGCTTTGGATATAGGAAAATAGGCGGACCGTTCAATTTTTTTCTCAAGTTGCTTTTTTTGTACCAGGAAGTACGTTTTGCCACTACTTTGAAAAAAAAGGGGGGCGTGGCCCGCCCATTTTGTTCTCAAATCGATTTTTTTTATCATTAGAAGTCTACACACAAAATTTGGAGAAGAGTTTTGGTTGAGAAACAACAGGAATGTTTCGAATTACATAAAAGGAAAGATTTCATACGAAATTGACAGTGAATTAAGTAAATTGATATGTACTAAAGCTCGGAACTTATCTAATTTTATTAAACTTAAATGGAATAAACAATCCAGAAATGAGAATGCATTTAGAAAATATAATAAGAAATGGTTGAGTGGAGAAACAATTTTTGTAATACCGAAAAAGATTAATACTATTGGGCGACCAAAACTGACGTATGATGATAGCTGCGAAAGAAATAAAAGGAGATTAGCTTCCGAATTAGCTTCCCAGCAAGGAGACAATGCGCAATTATTAGTTCCTGCTGCCTCTATATCTGCCAAAAAATCCCACGCAACGGATTCGAAATTTGTCCTACAGCAAGTTGCTACATCACCAAATCGCCCATCCATAATTCGAGAAGTTCTTAATACTAGCCATAAAGAAGTTACGCCAGTATCACCTGATGAAGCTCTAATATTTGTGTTAGAAAACGGATTAACTAAAAAGGTGTACTCAAATATGAGGCAATTAAACATAAAACACAATTGTAGTATTTATCCGACTTATGATAAAGTTTATGAAAGCAAATTGAAATGTAGACCGGATGAAATCAAAGCGAATGAAAGCTCTGTCGAAGTGTCGTTGCAAAATTTGTTAGACCACACAGCTAAAAGAATTCTTGAATATCAAGATGAAGTATTGTGTACAATGGATGTTGAAGAATCGATCCTAATTTCGAGCTACGGGTTTGATGGTTCTACCGGTCACAGCTTGTTTAAACAAAAATTTGTGGAAAATACTTCGGAAAGTTTCGATCATTCCCTTTTTGTGACATCAGTCATTCCAATAAAAATAATTTCATCAGCAGGGTATAACATTTGGGTAAACCGTACACCTCAGTCAGTACGCTTTTGTAGACCTTTAAAAGTGGAGTTTGTTAAAGAAACAAAAGAGCACATTTTAACTGAAAACCACAACATAAAGAAACAGATTGAGAAGTTGAAACCACTACAATACACACTAGGTAATGGGAAAAAAATTAAAGTAAAATATAATTTATATATGACATTAATAGATGGGAAAGTCTTAAATGTGTTGACAGAAACTAAAAGTGCACAGCAATGCCCCATCTGTCATGCCGGTCCAAAGGAATTTCGACCTATAAGAAACTTTGATTCTCCTTATTTGCAACCGAAGACCGACGCTTTGAAATATTAGATTTGAAAAAATGGCAAGTTCGTGGAGCAGAAGAGAAGAGAATCCTGGCAGAAAAGAAACAAAAAATTCAAAAAGAGTTTTTGCTGCAAATGGGGCTTCATGTCGATAAGCCGAAAGCAAATGGCAGCGGCAACACCAACGATGGCAACACAGCTAGAAGAGCATTTTCTCGCACCGACCTTTTAGCATCTATTACTGGTATAAATATTGATTTTTTGAAACATTTACACATAATCTTAATTGCTCTCTCCTCTGAATTTGAAATTGATGCTCAAAGGTTTCGTGATTATTGCATTAAAACCAGTGAAATATTTTTCCAAAACTATGAATGGTACTCTATGTCTGCCACAATACACAAAATATTAGTGCATTCGTCACAAATAATTGAGGCTTCAGTAGTACCCGTAGGTAATTTTATAAAAAAGATCGAACTGGTCACGCTCGAAAAGATTCAAGAGTGCACAACATACTTGACATGTATCATAGAGCTATGGATAGCTCTGACCCATATATTTCAAGTTTA